>NC_016089.4:15428763-15521870 GCF_000004515.6 Glycine max
CCCATTACAGTCTGTTATAACTAATTTAATTTGGACATGGTCTTGACTCAATGCAAATAATATTTCCAGAAGCAACTCATATTCTTATTCAGGCATTATCCCAAACAATATTTAGATAAAGGGAAAAATAACTACTTAGAAAATTATATGTTTGGAGTAATGGAGTTTTATACTTTTATTAACACGCGTTCTTACTCTTTCTTAATTACTTAAAAATTATCCCCTTTTTAAATATAAGATATAAATATATAAATAGTGTACCGTACAACTTAATTAATGGATGGATTTTTCTTTGTTGTTGACTTTTGTCGATCATAAAACAAATTGAACCCATGTCAGATAGATAATATTCTTACTAGATGATTCGTTCTGGGGACTGGAGAGAAAGTAAAAACAAAACATCATATTCATGATCACAGTCATGTAGCAATTGATGGATTAGAGAAAAAGGTTAGAAATCCATCACTCTCTTGAATTGAAACTTCTAATTCGAATTTGCATTTCACTCCATCTACACAAAACGACACCACGGACCACGGTTACCATTATTTTATTTTTCACTCCACATATTTTGTTCAACGAAGTATTAATAATTTCTTAATACATTCTTCGAAACACATGCATTCTTTATTACTTATTAAATTAAAATTTACAAAATTAAATCAGTTATAAAATTGATTAAATAAGGAATGAGACTCAATTAAATTTGGTGATATTGATTAACGTTTAGCCAAATGGATCATCCAGTTTGATAAATGATGATGCAGAATATGTTTAGTGAAACGTTTTTCAAAGAATATTTGGACTTTGATTTATCGCTGGTCTTAGCATAGTGTAGTCCTTGCTAGGAAGTTGATAGATATATAGATTGCTAAATATATATACTGATTGTTATTAGGCAACAAGTGCCCAAAAAAAATTATTGAGAAATTAAAAGAAAAATATATATTTTTATATTAAGATATATAAAATTATATTAGTTATGTTTTTTTTATATGTTTTCATATGATTTTTATATTAAATATTTTTGAATTAATGTTGTAAAAATACTTTGTTAGCAAGATTCTTGTTATTATCAGGGATGGGAATGGATGTTGCAGTGGCCAAGTCATGCCAGAGCATTGCACAGTTAACATGGGAATATTAATGGAAGATGGAATGACCCCATCATCAACATCGAAGGTATATACCAAAGCCGAAAGCTAATAATCAAATCCTGTGATTGTCATCATGTGGTTAGGTTAAAGCATGATCACATGCAAAATGGGTCACAGCCCCAACTGTAGTTTTATTTACATGTCTTCAAAATTCAAATGCTCTCTCACCCTCATCAACATATAGTCGTTTCTTCTTCTTCTTACTGCAATTTCACATGCTAATTAAATTTTTAGGGATTTTTCTTTTTGTTGGTATATACTACCTTGTTGTAATATAAAGTAGTTACCGTTTGAATTAAGGACGATGCTATTTTTTTTATGGGTAGGACGATGCTATTAATCGCTGGAGACTTAATTTTGTCCCATTCAAGTAATTAATTAATTAAATTTTTGAATTTTTTTTATAAGGTTGAGATGTTTACGTTTTAAAGTAACAAATAAATAAATAAATAAATAAATGAAGGACACTTTAAGATATGTTCGGTTCAGAAATAACTTGAAAGGAAAGAAAGAGAAAGAAGTAAAAGAGAGACTAAAAAGTAAAATAATTATGTAAATTATTTAAGAAGAAATAAAAATGAAAGTAAATAAAATTATATATAAAATTACACAAGTATCCTAATAAAAAACAAATATACAAAATATAAGAATAGTTTAATCTTTCTACTATATTTTCCCCTCTTTGTTTCCTCTAAATTTGGAAATATTATATATCTATGAGTCCCACGTTTTAAAATAGAAGGGTTTCTCTTCTTGGTCCCTCACTCCCTCGTCCATCCTTTTATCCTTAATTACATTAACATGAAGTGATTGTTTTTTTTTTATATACCTTATTTGATAAAGAGAGCTAATAAGTTAATTAGATGAAAGTTGAAAACTAATTTTTAGAATCATTACCCAATTGAATAAATTAGTTGTGAATTTAACTGGACAAAATATAAAATGACATAAGTTTAAATGTTCTTTTATATAGTTTTCTTTTATTTCGTAGATAAAAATATATTTTAGATAATTACAATTTAATTTTTTCTGGTTCATTTTAAGTTTTCATTATTTTTATTTAAAGATAAAATATTTTGTTAAAAATAAAAAAAAAACATAAATATTGTAATAATTAAAATAAATAGTATAATATTAAAGAAGTTGATAAATGAATAAATTTAGTAAAGTATTGAAAATAAAAATACAAAACTTGATAAATATTAAAGAAGTTGATAAATGAAGTTGATAAATGAATCAAAATAAAGTATTGATAAATATTGTTTCTCTTGAATTGCACCATTAAGGTGGCTAGAGAATGAAATTAAGCCAATGAAGCAATTCAGCCTAATGATTCATTTTTATGGATATTCTGCTCAATGAAAGAAGATGATTCTAATGTCTTTGTAAAATCGATGTAGAAGAATAGGAATATTGTTCATTTGTTCCAATCTGTGCATTGTTTTAATTATCGGCTTTTACCGTTCTTAATGCGTAGTGTACGAACTTCTAATTTCTCGTCTTATTAATTAAAACCATTAATTTATTTGCTACTTGCTTTGATGAAGCCGATGGTTTCAGGTGTATGCACAGTGTTATGGTTTTGTATGATTCACAATGTTAGCTAATTAAGAACCATGATTGAATGACACCTTAAAAAACTTTAAATTGTTATGGTTTGTATTTATATATATATATATATATATATATATATATATATATATATATATATATATATATATATATTGTAAAAATTAATTATTGGAGTATTAAATATTTTGTAAATTGTATAAATTTTATAGACTTCTAGATTTTTTTATTAACAATTGTGAATTGTTAGTTTGTTAGTTTTTATTGATGAAAAAGATTTGAACTCATAATATTTCTCTCTTTTTTTCTCTTTAATTACTAACCTTATAACTCCATAGACTTAATCTAGTTAATAATAATTCTTGAACCAATGATTAATTGATTAGATTCATCAGTATCTATAAAAGAAATTAAGCCAATTAAAATAGACAAAAATGAATCATTTTCTTACCAAAAAGTTATTAGGTAATCTTGAATCATAAATATCATTTGATTATGTGTCATGTATAGATTGGTGGAAACAATTCGTAAACAAATAAGAGTTTATAAAAGCATGGGTAAGAGTCCAAATTCTTAGAAATTAGTTTTAGCAGATTTAATTGTTAGATGTTACCAAAATGTAAGTTCATTGGATTAAGATAATAAAGTTGTCAATGTCCTCTTTCTTTTGTACATTTTTTTGGTTGGTTTAGCAAAATAGTCAATTTAATTTTTTGGTGAATTGTGATGAAATCGGGAAATTTCGCAAATTAGAATAATCATTTAGTTTAGTTTGGTGGTTTTGGTCTATACTAAATCTTGTGAAGGATCTAAGGTTTGATCACCGATTTAGCAGAAAATAAGCATAAGAATGAAACCATTAACATGCAAATTGTAACAATTGACTTTTATTAAAATTTCTGTTATTGAATCCATGTAATTAGGTTTGGTTTGTCAAAATTTTAATATTGCTATTCCTGAAATCAGCCAGCGTTGTGGAGGATGTGGGTGCAAAAATGATACGGACCGGGAGATTAATTGGATATGTGAAAAAATAATAATGAGAATTTTATCTTTTTAAATTTTGTTACCCATAACAAAACCTTGTCTCCTGATTCAACAAGTAACGCCCTTTTTGTTTTGTCTCGTGTTTCCTTTTTTGTGTTCTTTAAAACATTTTATAGATCAAACAAAACAATTGTTTTTGTTCTGTTTTATCCTCGTATTTTAGTGAATTAAATATATCCTAAAAAATAATATTAGAATGTGTTAAGGTCAATACTAGTTATATTATTTGAACATAAAAACTCATTCTAAATACGACACCCGTATTATATATATTATTATTTATGACTCTTATTTTATTACTCCCTCTCCATCATTTGAGAAAGAAAATTTAATCCTTATTTAATTTTTTAATGTAATATTAATTATTTTTTTCACTAAAATTTAATATTAATATTATTATATTTCATCTATTTAATAAAATTAGTTTTATATATTATTATTTTTTATTTATTTATTAATTTTTCTTTAAACAAATAAAATAATTTAAAATGATATTTACCCTAGGACAAAAAAGTATTTCTTTTATATACACCCGTCTCAATAAATGTACTCCAATATTAAAGAAAAACAACTTCTTGACCTTCACACATCATTTTTCAAGTCAAACCGTAAGTTCAGCGAATCATACCGTACATTATGCAGGAGTTTATCATCGCATAGGTATTTGGAGATCGACTTTGTCCTTAAATTAATAAAGCGATCGTAACTTTTTTATTATAAGTTTTAACATGTCCGTTTACTTGAAAGAAAGAAAAAAAGTTTAAAATTTAAATAAAAAAGAAAATAAGAAATATGAAAAATTTAAACTTTTATTTCTATAAATCAATTATTTTTTCTCATTTTCTTCCACTTCCTCTTCAATCAAACAAAAAAAAAAATCGTTATCCGTATTTTCTTCTATTTATTTTTTCTCCTACCGAAGATAGGGTTAACCTTCAAATGCAGTTGTTTGATCAAGCCTGTTTAATGCACATATTAAATCTGCATTTAAATTTATCATCCAGTAAAGTAAATTCAATCAAATATCAAGTGCATGTTTATATGATTAATTCAAGTACAAGGCTTGGCTCACTTTAGCCATTTCTAGCGTGAGCCTTTGCTTGCCTCAATAATTAACTAGTTTGGGCCATGGAATTATTGACTCCGAAAATAAAAGCTCAATAATCTCAGGCCCATCTCCCAAGGCCCTTAATAGATAACATAACTAACTACACAATATGCTTATGGCAATTTTTTTTAAGAGTAAATATCTATTATCGTCATTGAATTTGTTAGTTAGAAAAGATCGTTGAAAAATAGAAAATTTAAATTTTGTTATTAAATTTTTTAAAAGTGCGATAAATTAATTTTATTGTTAAATTTTTCCGTTAATTCAAATGGTTGTATCTAGTGTCAAAAAAGTTAATTTTTTTATTTAGTCTTTAAACTTAATAATTTATTGTCATTTTAGTTCATAAACTTATTTTGATTTTTGAACTTAACATGTAATATCATTTTGATTCTTGAAAGTATTTTTAAAATTTTAATTAAAAATGTGTTTGGCAAAATATTTCAATTAACTTTTAGTTTTTTTTACTAACTAAAAAGTTTATTTAACTATTTGATAAATGAGTTTTTTTAGTAATCTTTAACGTTTTTTAGATGCTACTTAAAGTAACATTATATTTTTTAAAATGTTAGTTTATAGCTTTTTATATTTATTTTCTTTTTGTCCTCGAATATTTATTAGATGTCCTTTTTAATGTTTTTTATTTAATGTTCAACCACTTCAACATATGATTTTATCAAACACTTATGATTTAATTAGATAAATTTTCAACTTTCAGTTAATTTTACCAAACATAGTCTAAGTCTTAGCATGAAATTATTAGCATAAATATTAACATATTCCCCCACTTCTATTATTTCTACAATAATTATAATATAAGTATGAAATTAATTTACGAGTAAATACACCATAATAGTAATGTTAAATCTAGGACATTATTAATCTAGAACATTACTAACAAGATTTTATAAGATTTCAAACTAGATATTATATCCAAATTAAGTTATTATCTTATATGTTATTAATATGTGTAGAATGTTAGATTAATTAATTAATCTATTTGATGAAATAATATTAATGATGAAAAGACAATTAAAAAAAAGCTTGTTCCATTATAACGATTGAATATAAGAAAACATGTAAAGTAAAAGTGTTAGAATTATTTGTTACTTTTTAAGTTCCTCCTTAATTAAATAAGTATATTAAATTTTAAAATAAATTATTTATTAGTATCTATATATTAACATAATACACAGTTTTATTTTGATTCCTATGAAAAATAAATTTAATTTTCATATTTTTATTTATTTACAATTCACTTATATTGATGTTTGTCGTTATTATAATAATATTATTTGTTAGAATTTAACTTAATAAAATATAATAAATTAATAGTGATTTCAAATATAAAATATAATATTTCAGATTTTTAGACTTATTTTTCATTTGATTTTTATCACCATAAATAATTGTTATCACTATAAACAAATATCAATTATCATCACTATGCTAACAATTTATATATAATATGATATTTAATTAAAAATTCAAAAATATTTTGAAAAATCAAAATGACACTTTATAATTATGACACACGACAATCATTAGTATCATGTCATTACCAAAAGTGTCACATAGGTATAACTGTTTGACTTAACAAAGAAAACTAAAGATAAGATTAATTTGTCATAATTTTTTCAAATTTAGTAACAAAATTTTAATTTTTTATATTTTAGGAATATCTAAATGTTAGTGCCAAATAAATTCAATGATAAAAATAATATATTTTTTTAATGATAAAAACAAAAGACTCAATGAATGTAATTTCATGATAACACATATTGAATGTGTGAGAAAATATTTAAATTGGATCTCCGATAGAATATAGGAGTATTTATAAGGCATGAAATAGAAAAATAGGACCAATATCAGTTATAACTCTTTGATGAGTGAACTTTTAAAGAATAAATTTTTTTCTAAGCTTGTGGAATTATTACAGGTACCATTGAAAACCAAAGATCCTTTGGTTAAGGTGGTTGAAAAAAAAAAAATAATAAAAAGCAAAAAGATGAAGGCGTTGACTGTAGATGCTTACTAAGCTGACCAAAGTGTCATTCATCCATATCCCGTAATCCTTCGTCCCACTCCATTACAGCACAGCACACTTATCGGTTCAGCACTTCTGGATTGGACAAAACTACCCCTATGAGTGCCCGATCATGGCACGCATTCATATTATTACTCACTCCTTCCTTTCCATTCCGCGACTCACACATACCAACCAACCACCATGGCTTCTCTGGCGTTGCTCCGCAGAAAGCTTATCATCACCAGAACCACACTCTCCTACTCGCACGTGCGCGCACGAGCCTTCTCCGCGGGAAACAACAAACACCGCATCGAGAAGATTCTAGTAGCCAACCGCGGCGAAATCGCTTGCAGGATCACGCGGACCGCGCGGAGGCTCGGCATTCAAACCGTCGCCGTTTACAGCGACGCCGACAGGGATTCGCTCCACGTGGCAACCGCCGACGAGGCCATTCGAATCGGACCGCCGCCGGCGCGGCTCAGTTACTTGAACGGAGCCTCCATCGTCGACGCCGCAATTCGCTCCGGCGCGCAGGTAAACTTTTCTTCAGTTCACTCCTTCCGCTTTTGCTTTTCGTCTTTGGTTAATTGAGCTAATCGAATGTTGACACTTGTCGTTTCGATTAGGCTATTCACCCTGGGTATGGATTCTTGTCGGAGAGTGCTGACTTCGCCAAGCTCTGTGAGGAGAGTGGTCTCACTTTTATAGGGCCTCCTGCGTCTGCTATTCGAGATATGGGTGACAAGAGGTATCGTACAGTTAAGTTTCATAATTCATTATGAATGTGTTATCAATGCGTCTTTAGATTATCATTTTTTTTTTTTTTTGGTATGGATTGTGGCAGTGCATCGAAGAGAATAATGGGAGCTGCAGGTGTGCCTCTTGTACCTGGATATCACGGATATGATCAAGATATTGAAAAAATGAAGTTGGAAGCTGATAGAATTGGATATCCAGTCCTAATTAAGCCAACTCATGGTGGAGGTGGAAAGGTGCTTCCCATCTTGATATTTACGAGTTATTCCGTTTCCTGTTCCTTAACGCAGTTGGAGGGGTGTGCTACTTTTCTTTATCTTCTAGTCAATTACAGAAGTACTTTTTGAGATGGATGATTATTAATAGAACAGTGAAATTTGTTGTTGCCTCGAGAATTTAGTCCAAACAACCTAGATTTTTGCCATTCTCTGTGCTGTGCTGTGTTTCTGATATTGTTTGTGGACCTCGGTCGTCTCCTTTTCTATGATATGTGATAACCTAAGGTGAATATTTAGAGTTCTGGATTTCTTTTGTGATGAAAATAGATGATAGAGGGATTATTCTGAGAATGTTTGTTGCTCTGAGCTTACAGTTTTATTATGTTGACATTTGGACTATATGTGAATATTGCAGGGTATGAGGATTGTACACACTCCAGATGAGTTTGTTGAATCCTTCTTAGCTGCACAACGGGAAGCAGCTGCTTCTTTTGGCGTCAACACAATATTGTTGGAGAAGTATATTACACGGCCAAGACACATAGAAGTCCAGGTATTTATGCTCATTTTTGTTGCCCTACTGTCATATTTCTCCTTGAAGCTTCATTGGTTGCTTACTTTTCTTCTGAAAAATTAGAACTGCGCCGTGAAGGTTAATCTTTAGCCCAGGGATTATGTGTTCACTTATTTAAGAATTTTACTGGAAAAACGGAATTAAAATAATGGGCATCAATAAAAATGTCATGTCTCATTGATTGAAGTTTATTATGGATTCTTTTCTGTTTATCATTGTAGATATTTGGGGATAAGCATGGGAATGTTCTGCATTTGTATGAGCGAGATTGCAGTGTTCAGAGAAGACACCAAAAAATAATTGAAGAAGCTCCAGCTGTATGGCTTCCATTATCATGTCTTTAATATTAATTAATTTATTTTTTAATTTTTTTTGCTGGAGTTAAGAACTTGAAATTTGCAGCCAAACATTTCTGCTGACTTTCGTGCACAATTGGGTGTAGCCGCTGTTTCAGCTGCAAAGGTAAGGTCCTTCTATTTCAAAATGCTAAACTGTACTTTCTCAGCCTCCTGCAAATTGCAATAGCTTCATCAAGCTTTGAAGGATCTGAAATAATTGGTTCATTGATTTCTTCTGAGTATAAAAATCTTTAGATACCTTGTATTCAAGATTAGATTGATTTAGAATTTCATTGGCAAATTTTTCTTTTCCATTCGATATCATCCACTGATTCATATTTCTTTCTGATGGCTGAAGGCAGTTAATTATTACAATGCTGGGACTGTGGAGTTTATAGTTGATACAGTCTCTGATGAATTTTACTTTATGGAGATGAATACACGTCTTCAGGTGCTTGTATTAGTTTTTACTGTCACTCAGTCACTTTTCCTAAAATCTAGGCTTACAAAAGTATAACATGGGGGAATGTTAATACAGGTTGAGCATCCTGTTACAGAAATGATTGTTGGTCAGGATCTTGTTGAATGGCAAATCCTTGTTGCCAATGGAGAAGCTCTTCCATTGAGTCAATCACAAGTACCCTTATCAGGTGATGCTGCTTTTCATATCTTTAGTTTCTTCCTACCCCTTTTTCATTTATTGTGTGTGTGGGCGAGGGTGAGTTTGGGGTTTGCTCTGCTTAACTCCATATTAAACTTAATGATTTTTTAATGAATTAAAGTTGACAGTTGGATCAGTATGTGGTTGACTAAAGCTCCTGAGCCAAAAAACAGAAAACATCACTTTAAGAGTAAAATAATCTGTATGACTGGTACCAATAGGCTTAAGATATGATTTTTTTTATTTTTTTTTGTAAACTAGGTTGATTGGAAGTCATGTATAAGTACATAGGCCCAAATTCTGTTATATACGCTGCAAGGAGAAAAGAAACTCTTACCAATATTTATGACTAATTGGTGGAAGTCATCTTAATGACATACTCTAAAATATTCCCCATAATGAGGCAAACTGAACTGTTATTTCTGAAAATAAAGAACATATAGAAAATTTTATAAGCCCCTAGTTAATGATTTTGAGTTTGTCAACTATTTATTTTACTATTATGTGTAAAGTTCCATCCATCTATTAGAGGCCTTGAAGTTTCAGTATATTATAACTCTTTTTGTGATGGCAGGTCATGCTTTTGAAGCTCGAATCTATGCTGAAAATGTTCAAAAAGGGTTTCTTCCAGCAACTGGAGTTCTACACCATTATCATGTTCCAGTCTCATCTGCAGGTCAGATATGCAAAATTAGCCTACTAATCTATTTATGATGAATCTGAATTTTCCCCACTTTGGTTGGAATAACTATGAAACTTCAATATTGATTTGTGGATCTTTCTTTTTTTTTATCATACTGAAAATCTGCTATTTTGGAAGTCCGAGTGGAGACTGGAGTTAAAGAAGGAGACAAAGTTAGCATGCACTATGATCCTATGATTGCTAAGCTTGTGGTGTGGGGAGAAAATCGTGCTGCTGCCTTGGTCAAACTCAAGGATAGTCTGTCAAAGTTTCAGGTATACTTAAATTTTTGTATTGCCTGTGCTATAGTGAACTGTGAAGTTATCATGATTGTGATTGAGGGTTTGTAGTAAATTTGGCCTTTTCTGTGTTGAGATGTTATATTACTTACCCTTTGTTAGATCCTGTATTTATAACCTTTGGGGCCAGTGGTGGACATGGTGGCTTTTTCGTTCTCCTTCCCATGTACAATAGAGATTCAAGTCATTGTAATTCATTTTTTTTCTAGTTGTATTCTGTTCTTTTGAAATCTTGCTGCATGTTTAAATTGCTAATATCTTCTTCCACAGGTTGCAGGTCTGCCAACCAATGTCAACTTTCTTCAAAAGCTTGCTAATCACAGGGCATTTGCAAATGGCAATGTGGAGACTCATTTTATTGATAACTACAAAGAAGACCTCTTTGTTGATGCTAACAATTCAGTGTCTGTGAAAGAAGCATATGAAGCTGCTAGACTTAATGCATCCCTGGTGGCCGCATGCCTCATTGAAAAAGAGCATTTCATATTGGCTAGAAATCCACCTGGTAAATTGTCCCATTCTTGCTGTGTAATGTTGAGTTGTTTTTGTAATTTTCCTTGGTATTTACATAAGCATGTTCAGGGGGCAGCAGCTTGCTCCCTATATGGTATTCTTCTCCACCTTTCAGAATCCATCATCAAGCTAAGCGTAGAATGGAACTTGAGTGGGATAATGAATATGGTAGTGGTAGCTCAAAGATCATGAAGCTTACCATCACTTATCAGCCTGATGGGAGATACCTAATTGAGGTATCAAATGAAACTAATTTTTTCCCTGTTCAATTATGCCACAAATTCTCCAAAAACGTTAACTCAAGATGATATTATATCTTTCAGACAGAACAAAATGGATCTCCTGTTTTAGAAGTGAAATCAACATATGTAAAAGATAACTATTTTAGAGTTGAAGCTGCTGGTGTAATCAATGATGTTAATGTAGCTGTTTATTCAAAGGTAAGTGCTTTCCTCTGCATAGATGATTCTGGAGTTTGTGTGGATTGATTTGATAAAAACATTTAACTGCTGTATCCATCTTGATTGTTAAATAAATTTCTTAAGCTTATAAGGCAAATATGGTTTTCCTTGGGATTCAGGATCAAATAAGGCATATTCATATTTGGCAAGGGTCCTGTCATCATTATTTCAGAGAGAAACTAGGCCTGGAGCTGTCTGAGGATGAAGAATCCCAACATAAACCCAAAGTTGAAACATCAGCCAACCCTCAAGGGACAGTTGTAGCACCCATGGCAGGCTTGGTAGTTAAGGTTCTAGTGGAGAACAAGACAAGAGTGGAGGAAGGACAACCTGTGTTAGTATTGGAAGCAATGAAGATGGAGGTTTGTACATTTTCTATTTGAATGTTGGAAACTCCTTTCTTTATCTATTCAGCAAGTTATAACCAAAAACGTTCTATACTTTTTCTAGCATGTTGTAAAGGCACCTTCTTCTGGCTATGTGCATGGGCTTCAACTTATGGTGGGTGAACAGGTTTCAGATGGCAGTGTTCTTTTCAGTGTAAAGGTTCGTTAATTACCTTTGCTCTTCTTTGCATTAGCCTTGGCCTGGTTATACTAGCAATACTATTGTTGCTTTTATGTGTTAGTATATCATTGCATTACATTGTATCGTTCAATATATATTCTCTTTATTATGATGTTGATGTTTATTTCTTTTTTCTGGGTATGGCTAATGTTACTTAAGAGAGTCTGCTTGTTTAAATAGGTAAAAATAACATAGCATAGATGGAAATGACAATTTGTCTGGACTGTGTTTTCAAATACATTATTTAACCCCCTCATTTTCATTTTCCACATACTCAGACAAGCTGACCCTTGGTACATAAAGTATGTTTCTTCTGCAACATTTATGTGCTGAACTAGCATTTCTAATTATTTTATTCTTCAACATTACTGAATCTGATAATAAAGAGGTTTCTTCACGTTGAGATAAAAGAACTCAGGTTATTATGTTTTAATTTTGCTACTAATTTTATCTAGAAAAATATGTAGTAAGTACCAACCATATATTAGTTTTTTTTGCGTTAAATTTTGGTTAGCTATCATTTCATAAAATGAAATACCTCATTTGTTGATCTACCTTGTCTAATAAACACATTGGTCATCAATTATGAAGCATGAACACCTGAAAAGAGGAGTCATGTTCATATCAGACACATAATGGACAATACAGCATAACATATCATTTCAAATTCTAATTGAGACGCTTCAAATTTTGTTGGATGTTTGTGTCTCGTGTAGTGTTGACACTTCTTAGGTCATCAGTGATGCTGATAATTGTGTTTGGGCAGGATCAATAAAATCGCACTTGACAGCTTTACGCCAAGACTTTGGCAAGGGGGACATTATCTGGAATTCTGGATGGATAGTTATACGCAGGTTAACAACCGAACACCCGAACACCTGGGAGTTGATTACTTGCTTAACAATCTTTGTAACTCAATTTTTCAAGTTACAAAAGTTGAAATATACTTTACAATAATGCAAGTAGTTCCTCCAGCCATTAATAACAAAGCTGTAATTTGCTTCATGTTTAGATATTCTTCCATCAACGGGTCTTCACCTGCCCCTTAAATAAATCTCTAAAGGGGAGATGCCCACACGCCTAAAATCATGTGATAGTCGGAACACCATATTCCAACTACGAATCCAAGATTCAATTGTCTTGGGGGAAACAAGGGTACTAACTTATGGATTCGTTTCATAATATACGCGTTTCATGCTAGCAAAGTGAAGAGCCATAATTGAAACTTTTACATTGTTGGTCTAAAATAATAGTGCCACACTGCACGTATTGATTTTTCACACTATTAGATTTTGCCTCGTTAATTTCCAAATTTTGAAGTCGTTATATGCATACGGTTTGTTGGAGCTTCAAAGGGAACTCCAAATCTGAAAAAAAAAACCTAGCGTTTATTAATTGAAGTGATGACCATACATCCATCACATGCCTGTTGAGTTCAAGCAACTTGATCTGGACCACTCCAGAGGGTGAGTTATTTTTCTTCTTCTGAAGACTCAATTGATCATTAGGCGAGAGATTTTGACGTGCTTCATCAGTACATTATTTATGGCTTTTGATAGATATTAGAGATAGATTAACTCTCGTTAAACTACCAAAACAAAGTACTCCGTACTCCACCTTTACCTTAAAGACTGAATGAAGTGGTTGATGGTCGGTTCAGGATAAACTTTGATACACTTTTCTCTAATTCTAGTCTTTAATTTAGGTTATCACTTTGTATGTTATAACTCGCCTGTGCTTCCCAAACTTGAGTGGTGAATAATTTTTTAGAGATGCTATATGTTACGAATGAAGATAGTCACGAAAAGCACGAATAAGGGATTCGATAAATCTGGGCGCTAAACGCAATACATGGGTGGTTTAAATGATAATCAAGTAACTAATCAGATTTCAGATATTTGATTTTGTGGTTGGGTCATGTTCTTTCGTGCAGTATGGCATTTTTCATAATTTTTAGATCTATCAGTTCAATCACTTCTTATATTTGATAGCCAATAATTTGATAAGCTGATCTTTGGCATCTTTTGTGATTTTCTTTTAATTCTACAAACTCAATTCAAAGCAAATAATATTCGGAATGGGATACCTATAATTGACAGATATGCACTGGTTTGAATGGAAAGGAGAGGAAGACTTTTTTTTTTGGATAAATAAAATGATTGAAAAAATTAAATATATATCATTATTTATTTTAGAAAGTTCTCATATGAAATATATTTACTGACTATGTTTTTTTAAAATGTTTTTACAAAATAATCACTTATTTTCATTCTTGTAAAAAGTTAATAACCCTTTCCTACCATGTATTGCGAGGCTCCCACCTTCAGTCGTAAAAAATTATGCCAATACAGATTGAACTACAGGTTCTTTTTATGTTTTACCTGATTGTTTTTATTTTCTTTCAACAAATTGCACATTATTGATTATAAAAACCACTAATCACAGTAAAAGCCTCGTAAATTTTGTATGAAATTTGTTGAAAGAAAATAAAAACAATCTGGATGTATTTGGATGATAAATTTGCATTGGTTCGAAAGTTATCTCAACGAAATAAATTGAACATTAGAAACAATTTCTCCAAAATCGTTTTTTTTTTGCTACAACAAAAAAGGGGGGGCTTAATTAAGCTCAGTCATTAAGTTGAGTTGAGACAATTGTAGATTATCCCCACCCAATTCATGTCAAGTTTTAAACCACAATTACAAGTTACAACCAAGTCTTCTTTACAGTACAAGAACATGAGAAAGTGCCTTTGGACAAGATGAAGGATATTCTATCTAGGCTGGCATCAAGCATCAAAACCAGAATAGATTCCATTCTCTCTCAACAACCTCTTCTCTTCTTCAACATAATTTTTGCCCCTGCTAGCTTGACCCAGCTCTCTCTTCCTCTTTTCCTTCTGTGAGAAAGAAATATTCTTCTTGTCATTCCTAGTCAGAGCAGCTGGCAGCTCCTCTCCTAGGGAAATAGCCTCTCTTGTTTTCTTTCGTTCTTCATATGATTCTTCAATTTCCTTGTCTACACGCTTTTCTTTTCCAGTGGACCACGACCAATCTTGCTTTGAGTCATCTTCTTTTGGTGCGGGTACTTTTAGGACAGAAGGTCCACCTCTATACCCGTGTCGCTTCAAAGCCTCAAAGTCAATTACACCACTTTTCTCAGTTTTCTGCTTCCTAGATTTACCTTTAGGCATAAAATTCATAAACTAGTAAAGAAAACTCAAACAGCAATAAAATTAGGGAGACAAATGTCAAGATGTCAAACTTTAAAGGCAACAGAGAATGAAGCTTCGGTAATATGGATCATTTTCACGAACTAACACCATGCTGCCAAATATGGAGTAAATTCAGGATTAAATATTGTGAAAGGAGGTTTAAAAGTCTTCATATTCTCATTTCTGTTAGCATGAAAATATCTATTCTATATGCTAAAGAAACTCTTAAAAGAATATCCGTGAAGCTGAAAAGCACAATAGTTCACATAATTAATGGTATATGTAAATTAGTCAATCCTTTTTATGCATGTAGGATGTAGAGAAATCAGAATCAACTCCTCTAATCGAGGTTAGCATTAGGTAAGAGTAATGTTTTTTGGACACCCACCCAGAGAGAAGTGAGAGATGTAAGAGTAATGATTTTTAAACATCCATTTTTTAAAACACCCCATCAACATCTCTCATTTCTCTCTACTTCTTATCACATCATATTACCTATTATACTTGTATTTTTCTCTCACACCAGGTGTTAAATAGCATTTGAAGTGTTTAAAATTCATTTTTGTAGTTGTAATAGGAGAAATTATGCGACGAGCAATAGTGAGATGAGGGTGTCAAATGGGGGATCCCAATCCTCGACCGTTTTGAAGAAACTGTACTGTGTGTAGTTGCAAATCCAACCATTAAAGTTAATAAAAATTAAATTTTGAATACTAATTTATTGTTATGTAATAAAATAAAATGAATGGATGGGATTCATGCAGTTTCCCTAAAAACTGCAGAGAATCAAAATCCGCCAAATAGGTGTTTGTAACCATTAGGTAACACATCCTCCCACAGACTTTGTCTATCAGCAATTGTATAGTGACCAACTATCTTGCAGAATTGCACTAACTCAAGTTGGGGATGGGTCTAAATACTCAACAATTGAATCTACATCAGTAATCACACTATTCACAAACGAACTATCTCTTCTACAGTTGGGCATCATCAAATTATCTTAATTCTCTACTATAAGATTATCCCTCAGTTATTTAGCAGATAGTTCTATTCCATGCTATCAGATGCCTACCAAGAAAGAATATCAGGTAACTAATACACAATTAGAGTGGTTCATCAGTGTGATTTTACAAGGAATATTTATCCACCCTTGGATGAATCCAAATGTACCCTTCTCTATAAGTTCAGAAATATTCATAATTCCACATCAACACCCAAAGGCCAAAGGAACTACCAATGCCAAAGTTCGATAGCTAGGATGAGCATCAATCCACATTCTAGAGCCTAGACATGAAGAAAATAGCTGTAACAACAGGAAAGATAATCCGAACTACCGACATCACAAAACACAAGATGTGGGACATATCACAATAAGCACCCACGTACATCTATTGTTCAATTCAAGAGAGTAAATTTGTCAAGATACCATGTGCACCAGTCACTCATGAATTATTGTCATAACTCAAACAAAATCAGCAAATTTCAACACAAGAAAAATGTATATAACTTTCACATTGAATGAATCAAACTTGAGAGCAATCAGCAGAGTCATAAAAACAACTAGACAGAGAAAAGAGGATGAAGATGAAATAATACCTTTGGAGTTTTCCCCTCCAGTTTCACTATCACGTTCAGAATCTGAATGTGAAGACGATGACTCATCGTCGTCACTCCATGGCATAGTCCTCTTCATAGTACGAACCACACACTATAAATACACAAACAATGCCACAGCTCAATGACTACGAATAAAACAAAGGGGTTCAAGCCCCAATAATGCTACTCTGCAAATAAACAGTGAAAGATGCCATGCTCAAATATCGCTCAACAGAAACAACAACAGTCCAATATGAGCATACAAATTTGATATTTAAAAAGAAGAAAAAAAAGTGATGAATTATTAAGAGCTGAGGTTGCCGTCAAAGACGCGGACAAACCCATGAAATTTTTTCTGAAACTGTACAAAAACAGAGAACTAAACTTGAGCGTGCTACTGTAACAATAGGGAATTAGACGGTCGTGAATTTTGGGAAAATGGGGTGAAAAAACGAAAGGAAAAAGAAAGCATAAAGCTGAGAAGAGATAGAGTACCGAGGATAGGGAAGTAACAGAGAGAGAGCAGCGACACCGGTTGGGTTCTTGTTGGTGGCTGCTTTCGGAATTGGAATTTGGATTCTGATGAAAAAGAAATAAACCTTTTCAGATCTTAGGGATTTCTCAACTACGAATTTGGGATTAGGACTCTTCGGTACTGATTAATTCGTAAAACGGTAAAAGAATCAATTTGATTATTTTTTTAAATAAATATTTTTTTTTTACTTTTTAATACTAGTATTTTGTTTCGACTTTTTAAAATGATAATCTAAAATATAATTAAAACAAAATTATTTTTTTTCGTAATTTTTTAATACCATAATTTTGATGGTTGAAAACAAATATAAATTAGCTTATCCTTGATGGTTGAAAATAAATACTGAGGAAAACCGACACTCCATCTAATTGCTTTTCCATATTTTTTAAAATGAAAATAATAGAAATTAGGTAGTGATTTGTGAAGAAAGTTATAGAAATAAAATAATAACATAGTTATAGGAATAAAATAAGTATAAAAATGTGTATATCAAAATATCATATTTCCTTTATATATATATATAACGAGAGAAACAGAAATACCTTGTGTTTCTCTAAATTTCCAATAATAAATAAAAAAAATTAAAAAAGAAGTTAAATCCATTTAATAAAGATGTGATAGAATAAAATTAACAATACAGAAGTAATGGAAGGATACGAGAAGTTAGAAAAAAAAAATTTAAAATTTGAGAATAAAACTATTCAATCAAATGTGTATATCAAATGAAAATATTTTCTTTTTTATTATTAATATAGATATAGATTATTTTATTAATATGAAATACATGAAGGTAGTGAGTAATTTGTAAAGGTAGTTACAGAAATAAAATAATAACTTATAAATATAATTATACGAAATGAGTTTAAAATGTGTTACCAAAATATCATATTTCTTTTACCTATGACTAAGGGACAGAGACACTTGGTGTTTCTCTAACTTTTAATCAATAAAGAAAACAATTAAAAGAAACAAAAGTTAAATACACTTAATAAAAGAAGTGATTGAATAAAAAAAAAAATAACAAGATAGAAGTAGTAGGAAGTTATGCTAGATTAAAAGAAAAATTTGAAAATTTAACAAATGATTTAAAGGTAAAATTGTTCAATAAAATGTAGATCAAATGAGAATATTTCCTTTGTTATTAGGATAGATAAATTATAGATTATTATTATTATTATTATTATTTTAAAAAAATTAAAATATAATCATCAAATTTATATAAAAATCACTTTTTTTTAATACACATGACTTTTTAAGGTTGTGATAGATATATTAAAAAATATAATTAATTTATTAAATTTTAAAGAAAACATCAATTAATTTCTTAAAATATTCTTTATCTCTCTGATTAATGACTCATTTATTATTCTACATATACTATTCTCACTAGGTATTAATTAGGAATAATCTTAAAAAAATATTTAATATAATATTAATTTTGTAAAATAATTTATATTTTTTTAAAAAATTCTCTCTAAAATATTATATAATCTAGAAAAGAGAAAGTAACAAAGAAGCACAATACTATGGCAACAAGCACGGGTGGGTTAGTGGGTACGGATAGAACTCACCAGCTACCCGCTCCGCCAGATAATGTGCGCCACATGTCCACCCATTACCGAACAATCACCGGTTAAGTAGATCCACAAATATTTTAGATATCTGCAAGTATTCGTTAATATTTTAAAAAATAAAAAATACTTAAAAAATATTTTAAAAACACTTTCATTATAGTTTTTTATTCTAATATTTTATTTTTAAAAATTAATTTTAATGTTTACAACAAAAAAATACTCAAATATTCTGCAGAATTGAAAATATCTAT
The DNA here is from genome assembly GCF_000004515.6 of Glycine max. NCBI lineage: Eukaryota > Viridiplantae > Streptophyta > Magnoliopsida > Fabales > Fabaceae > Glycine > Glycine max. The sequence continues at coordinate 15,447,913 of NC_016089.4, forward strand.
GGATAATTCTTAAAATAAAAAATGAATAAATAAAAAAAATTATTTTGTGAGCTTCAAACAAATTTATCTAAAAATTAATCTCTAAATTATAAATTAAAATAAAACTACACGAAAATGTAAGTCCACATAAAATTATACTCTAAAATATAAGTACAAATTAAAAAAAAATATAAAAAATATTTAAGTATTTTAAATATTAACGAGTAATGTGTACATTTGAGTTTGGACACCATGATACATGTCCCTGTCCGTTAATAAACGAATAGTAAAAAATATTTGTACTCGTTATTCATAGGTACCTGCTAAAAACTCCATTTATTATTGGTTACAGATTTTATTCATAGATATTCATGAGTGTGAATTTTTTTGTCATTCCTATATAGAGTACAAGATAAAAATATTTGCGTTTAAGTTTGAAATAATGTTTTTTTATTCATGTTTTAAATAATTTTTAAGTAAAAAAATCATGTTGTCTCATGATAAAAATAAATTAATATTGGTTTAATTTAAATATAATATCAAATTCAATTCAATCTAATCAAATATAGTTTGAATTGAATTGCTTGATTCAATTCTATATTTTGATTTTTAAATATATAATTAGTATCAAATAAATCTATAATTATGCAATGATTATAATAAAGATAATTTAACTTTTAAATTTGTGGCCTAATTCATCGGAAATTATTAAATAATTTGAGACTATCACATAATTATGACCCGAACCAATTTTACATATACTTATATTTTTCTTTTATTTACGAAAACATTAATAACATTCAACCATGTGTTATGTAAAAATTACTCCTAACAATTTATCCTTATTCAAGGTGCTTGAACAACATCAAATATTTAGCAATGCAGTTGGTGTGTACTGTGTACATTTGCTTTTGATATCTCCTTACGGCCACTGTCCCTGTTATTTTTACCCAACTTATATAGTATATCATATGAAAAAGATCAGCACGTCTATTTTTGTGTAGGTCCTATACACGTTGGCTTCGTCTTCAACTCTACCACAAGACAAAGGCATTGATTTCCATGTTCTTTCAAAGAGCTCTTCTTTCAATGCATGTGGTAATTCAGCTAGTCCCTTTCTCCGCTTCCTTCATTTATATGCAACTGATTATGGAGGAAATCAAGAGAATCACTTCTCTTATAATTATCTAATAAGGAAAAAATAATTTTGTTCTAAAATAATTATTATTTTTATTTTTTAATTGAGCATTAATTATTTTTTCTATTTATATTTCTTATAATATTAATAATAAATAACAAAGTTTATAAATGAATTAATGATTATATAATTTTTTTTATAAATTTTTTTATTATCTATTTGTCTCTTTTTCATGATGTGTGAGAAATATTTACTTGTCCACTTCATTAGGATTTGTCTTTGAGTGATCTCCCATTCTCCATAGAGTCTAATCTATCTTTGTCACCTCTTTTACTCTCTCTTGAATCATATATAAACAAAAAAAAATAATGTTGTATGTTGAACTTAAATATAAGTAAATTTAGCTAATTTTGTTTTATTTAATGTTATTATTTCTAAAATACTTTTATTTAATTGTAATTGTATTTTTAATATTTCTTTTTTATTTATGATAACAAATTCCAACTAAAAATATTGTAGAAATAACATTATTTTTCGCTTGAGATCAATAAAATTAAATAATACCAACTAATTTTTTTAATTAGAGTGAAATTAATTATTTTTACAGGGATGGAGGGATTGCATGTTATGGTTTGCTCTTGTATATGAGTAGAGGGAGGGATTGCATGTTATGGTTTGCCTTTTGTCTTTTTAATGCTTATTAGAACACAATTAAAGGAAGCAAAAAGCTACTGGAAATACTTATGAATTTTCACTTTCTCCCTCACGGTTGCTTTTGATATTACTTCCTTGTTTCTGGTTTGTCAGTCTTCATCAATGTTTCTGGATGAAGACTCGTACGGTACATGCCTATATGGCCCTATGGTCCCAAAGTTTGTTCATATGAAGGCCTAGATTTGAAGAAGTAAAATAGAATCTTCAGGTTGGTAAGATTGACATTCACAAAACAATTAAGTGGGATTCTAGATATTAGTTACTAAAATTATCAGGAAGCTGTAAATTTTTAGGCTAGAGATGAAAAAGAATAAATTAAGGTTTTAATGTTTAGGACTTAGAGGCATGGGTATAGGTTAAAGCTAAGAGAATGCTGAAGCCAGAGAGCACTTCTATTCTATGGATGTGAACAGAAATACCTGAGAAGATTTACTTCAACTGTTCTTGGGTCAAACTGAGAGAAGGGGAAAGGATAGAATGTAGGAGAAAACTTGCCTGCAACTTTCAAACACTGGAAATTCTCATTATTTCAATTTGAATTCTTATATGGTTGTATAGCCCGTCTCAATCTTGGATAGTAGGAGGGTTATGTAAGGCAAATGACAACTATGTAAAATTTTGTTGAATCTTTCGCAATATTAATCAATTGATATATGGGAAAAATGAACTCTATAAAATTGCCTTTGGTTTCTAAAGAGTCCAAAGAAGATAAGACAGTGAAACTTACCCTACATGCTCATACCATACCAGTTGAATCAAGCTGTCTAAGAGTATGATGAGCTACCAAAGACTATTATTATTCTATTGTGATATGCTTCCTACTTGATCAGACAAAAGTAATGAACAAGTGATCATTTGCTCGCATAGTACAATACCATAATCTCCCTCTACAGATGGATTGGATACTTGCTGCATACCACCGTCTTAAAGCAGTGGCCATCCACATTGAACAAGCTAGCTCAAAATATGAACCTGCCTCTACTTTGAAATTAAATGTTTAGGTGAGTGTTTACTAAGTTGATTTTGAAGTGAAGTGCTTTATATTTGGATGATTATGTTCTAAAAGCAAATTATTAGTGAAATTCAATCTAAATTTTTTATTTGATGCAAAAACTACTTAAAATTGCTTTAATTCAAAATAGTTGGACTTAGAATCAATTCCTCAATGTGGGACCAAACATGAAAACATTTACTTATAGTCTCGTTAACTGATATTTTAACACTATTTGGATGATTCAACTGAAATTCAAACTTATTTTTTCAATATATGGTACTATGTTGTTATATTTCCCATTTTCCCAACTTGTCGCAGTGTGACAAAGAGGACCATGGTTGGATGATTCTTACATGATTTTGTTTTCCTTACTGTAGTGAGAAGAGATATGTTGTAGTTAGTAGACAATGAATGTAATTTTTTTCTGAACATAATATCCTAAATGTTTAAGTTACACTTTCCATTTACACATAATATCCTGTGTTTTAGGCCAGGAAGGTGGGTTTCTATCATCCAGCCACATTGTATGCTCTAGGGAATTCATCTTGTTCTGCTTTGTAAAATTTAATCGGTTGCTTATAAGTACACCTTCCATTATATTCAGAGCCAGAGGAATTTTCTATCTTAAGTTTGTATTAAGAACGATTTACATAGAAGATTGTACTTTTGAGTCTTTCTATGCTTTATGAATATCCTTGGCCAGCCATCCAAGCATACTATATTTCTGATGATTATGATATTGCATTTTACATTCATAACATCTAGTTCATTTCTTCTTTCACTCACTTCAGACAATTTTTATTTGACAAATCAAACTGCTTTAGCCTTCCTTTTTGTACTAGTACCTAGTATTGATTTCTGATCGCATGTTTCTTTGGGACAATCGTGTTCCTTGTGCCAGTTATTTCTCACTGATTTTCGTCCCTCCAGTTTTTGTTCTTACAAGTCACACCCATGTGACTGCATGTGGATAATATTTCTAGAGAATGAAATTGGTCCTGCAATAAAAATACGTGATATTTGTCCCTCAACTAATGTTTGGTTAGCAATACTTTTGACAGGACCTGTTATACTCTAGCTCAAGCTCAAATACGTTCATTTACTCTTCATTTTGTAAGATTGTGAGGTTTCTTGAGTCCAGCCAAACATGACTGAGTATTGTTTTTACAAGTGTTAGTTATTGGCTGCTCTTTATTCTTATGATATTTTGTGCTGATGTTCATCAATACATGCATGCTGCAATTTATAGTATAGATGAATACGAAATATTATTTCTTCCCTCTGATGTAGAGAAGTGAACTAATGCATCTATGCATTGATGTTCCTACATATTGTTAGTTGGTATTTCCTATAATTTTGGTGGCTGTAAGTCGTTATTAAGATTATTCACAAAATTTCTTGAAATGTCCTGCAGCAGTTATGTTGTCCATCGTCCATGAAAGAGATGTGTAATTCAAAATAACATGTTGGTACATAATGCCTTTAATAACCAATCTGCCTCATAACTTTGATTGAGACAAGCAATATGTTGAGTTGTGGAAAAATTCTTGTCAATTCTGGACCAGTCATTATTGCGGTTATTTTCACATATTTAAGTTAGGAGTTCCACCGTATCAAATTGCTACCAAAATAAATTCTTAGTGAACAAATTGAATGTGTGTACTGTAATATCTCGAAAATGTAAAGATAGAATACCAATGAGTATTGTTGGGTCCAAAAACAGTGACAGCGGGGGTGGAAAGAGAAGGACACCCTGAAGCTGATTTTTTTCAAATTGAGTCTTTGTGAGGAACGAAAATTCTAATAACTCAATATCTTCAAGAGCATGACTTGTATGCAATAGAAACTGCTAGCTTTAATTTTTTTTTTTTTAATTTATGTTGTTGACCGGAGAATGTTGCCAGATACCAAATTCTTATGTTCTGTATGGACAATTTGAGTGGCCGAGACAGATATTAAAAGCACGAAAGTAACTAAAAAGGAACTAAAAACAATACAAAGAATGTTGTAACGATTTAAATATAAATATTGATACTATTTAGATAACCATCAGTTTGAGAGAACAGTATGTTCCTGAGTAAAAAGTGTGCTTTCTTGTGTATATTGAGTGCCAGGATGAAGCCGAACAAAGACAAATGCACCTAGTTGTGACACTTCAACTTAACTTCTAAGCAATCTAAATTTAAAGATTTTTACAATTAGAAATTAACTAACTAACTAGAAGACTTACCACTGTGCAAAGGTACGAGAGAGAATCATATACACAATCTTACGTTTACCAGATTTAAATTTATAATCAATCGGTCACTAAGATACAACTTTTATTATTGTGTCAAGAATCATCTCAACAATATTATCACATATGACAACCTATGATTAGATGATCCTGTAAAAGAATCTTTTTATTTTAAGTGTATTTAAATTAAACTCATTTTTTATGGGGAATGGGAGGATTGAAGTACTTTTAGCTAGAGTTTCACTTGCCAAATCAGGCCGTAATTGACAAAAATCCCATACATGCCAGTTGTAGTCCCTGATTTCAGCAGATAATTTATACCTTAATTCTTGAAGGGTGGAGCCAGTTTTGTGAAATGTTAAGATATATGGGAAAACAATCATGTGATATAAACAATTGCCAGATTTTGCCTTTAAGAAGGGGCTGCTTCCGTTGTGGGTTTGAAGTGGCAAGAGGGTACAAAAGTTGAAATGGCCCATTGGCCTAATTAATGTTTAAAAAAAAAACGATGATAAATAAAAGCTCTGAAAATGATATATGAGAGACAGTGACAAGATCTTTTGCCTGGTTGCTAGTTGAATGAAATGAGTGAAGGGACTCAACTCTCAACCATAGCTATAGAGAAGTTTGCGTGAAAATCTTCTCATTTTTTTCTACCCCAACGTGAAAAGTTTCACATCAATATCAACCTATCCCTTTTGTTCTCCCACCAATAAATAGAGTCAAGTCAACTAAATTATTTGTTCCTTTCTGGACAATGTTTTCACACAAAACCGTAAGAAATTTCTGTAACTTGTGTAGGTAACAACCCCAATGATCCATCTGTTCTTAATTTTAGCTTAAAAAAGCAAATGATCATTTCATTGCTCCTATCCTGTACTGGTTTTCTTCTTGGCTTGCTTCACTGCTGCTATGTTTTGTCACTTGGATGGATGTTGGCCTCATGTCATATCCTTTCATTTTCAACATTTTCTTTCTGCTTCCAACACCATCAACTATCCTCTTTTTCCTCCGACAACAAATTTAAAATAGTGATTAAAAAAGTGAGTGTTTATTGGTGGTTGCGGATTTAGAAATTTCTTTTACTGGAAGCAAAAACAAATTCAAACTTTTAGATTATACATAATCATGATAAATAAATTCAAAACACCTATATTTTTAGAGATTATAATTATTCTTTATACATTTTCATATTTTTAAAATGTTGTATGATTTTTCATTATAACTACTATAAAAAAATTAGAAAGATACAATAATAAAATTAACATTCTCTCTCTTATCTCTTCTAATTTTTTATGATTATGAGAACAATATTAACTTTTTTTATGGGGGAAAAAATAAAAATTATTAAATATATTCATGTAAAAACAAAAATCTTGTATTCCCTTGAATGTAGATTCAGTTGCCTGTGTTTATTAATCATAATTTTCGGAAAAAATACTAACAACGGCCTTATAGACACTGATTAAAAATTAAAAGTAAAATATTTTTATTGAAAAATGTAACATTATAATTACCAATAAAACTTTAGCATAATTTTGATGAAATTTTTTATTTATTGATTTATTAACCAATCTTTTTGAATTAAAAATAGTACTAGCAAGGAGTTTGAAAAAGAAAAAACAAAGGTCCCACGTAAGATATGAATTAAGACTTAAGGCTTGGTTTTCTCTAGGTTTGTTCTCCACGGCATGCATGTATTACGTTCCCAAAAATTGACAAATGATGAGTGGGATCCTATGTGTGCTAAAATACAGTGTCCTATGATATGATTATAACTGAACATTTGTTGTCCTCTTTCTATTATTAACATATATCGACGAGGCTTGAGACACAAGGGAATTGTTTTGTGGTCGTTCAAGGGATGCCCTCCATGATTGACCATATTGTCCAATAAAAGAAAAAGTATGAGGGGGTGATGGCTTCTAAAACTTATATTGTACTTTCTTCTTTGTTTTCAAATAAATAAATATGCATTTAATTATCCTATGAATCCAAATCTTATGAGTAATTATTATTTGTATTCGTATTTTGAAGTGTAGAGAACTACGTATATAGATAAGTGCTGTTTGGAAATTTAAAGCCTGGATGTCTACATCAGTAAGTACACATGTACGATGGGCACAGAGGCGTATCATTCATTTGCCAGATTATGAAGAAAATGACAAGGGGATAAAAATTCCCATTTAAAATATTTCAACCAAATAAGAGAAAGAAAAACTAAAAAAACTAAAAACAAATGGCCAATGGACACCTTCAAATCAAACGGTTAGGAAGACAGTGTGGGAGATAAGGGAATGGTGGCTTAATAAGGGATGTTTCAAATCTGAAAAAGCAAAAGAAACAGAAAGAAACCCCATATTACACCCTAGAGTAGAAGATACTTTGGCCAAAGTACAATTAAAGATGCAATGCATCCTTTGACTGCCTCGTTAACCTATCTACCATTTTCTTGTCTAACTCGAGATAAAATTTGATGGAAAACACCCAAAAAGGTCACCGAGTTTCTGACTAGCTAATGACAATTTTATGAAATTCATGTTGAGTTCTTATTTTTACATTCATTTTATAGAGACAAAAGGATGATGTTGATAATTATTGTCTCACATTGCTATTTGTGGCACGCGTTAATGATCTGAAAGAATTAAACTTTTTTTCTTAATAAAATGTAAAAGTTGTTCAATAATTAAAAAGAAAATGTGACACTTATGAGAATGTAATGTCTCATAGAAGGAATGTCTGACAAACTAATACTAGTATACTATGAAAATATATAAATGATTTGGTGTTGATTCATTTTACCTAATTTTTATTTTAATGGATAACTTAATAGCTGTGTTGTGAGAACCACATGGCAATACATGCGGTTTGAGGACAGTCTAAATTGGTTGGAACATGTCTTTAAAAAACACTTAACTGGTTAAATTGGTTGGAACATTTATTTGTACAGCTATTACTATTGATTTGAAAATGGGTTCTTTCAACATTAGTTATAAACATTTATGGATGATTAAAAAAGAAGAATTAAATATTAAAGGATAAGATTTATTGACACCAAGTGCATGCAAGTCAAAACAAAAAAGGCGTACACCAAATTAAAATCGTTAATATAGGCTTATCCTATAGTTTATATATATATATATATATATATATATATATATATATAATATTTTAAAATACTCATAAAATACATGAAAATATTTTTATTTAATATAATTAATTATATATGTTAAATTTTATTTATTTTTTAGCCCCTTTTATGTTTTCTGCATCGTCCTTGTCTAGATTGTTGCGATGGAAATGGAATCTCTCATAAAGCCCATCAATAGTCTAATTAAGAAAATTGAATAAAAGGGAGAAGGAAAAAGACCTAATTAGGAATCGTACAGTTTCTCAAAAAAAGAGAGAGAGAGAGAGAGAGAGAAGGAATCGTACAGATTTCATGGTTGAATCCAAGTATAGTCTCCCTGATGGATGGCAGATTCCATTTTTCTTTTTTACAATATTATCAACTCTTAAGGCAGCGACAAACTTTCACGGTTCATTTTAGAATATCCAAATTGATGTGTAAATGAGACCCCGTTTAGATTGGCATCTAGGAATGAGACCCCATTTGTCTTTAATTTTGATCTGCTGTTGGACTCTCTTGTGAGTGTATGAAGAGGGGGAAAACCAAATCATAGAAATCTTGCACCTTTCATATTCAATTTGTCGTTTTTGGTCAACAAGTGCAAATTATTAAGAGCTTTAAACCCAAATGAAACGTTTTCCCCTGCCTTGGAACATAGCATCTGGCGAATGATTCTTAATTAAACAACTGAATTAAGCAAACTCAAAATTGAGGGATTTGTATCACAGACTATTAATATATATTTTCTGGTTTGCTTTAAAAAAAATATATATATTTTCTGTTATGATAATTTAACAAGAGATAATATTGCTTGAGATAGATAGAAATTCATTTCAAAGACAAAAATTTTCTTCTAAATATTTAATAAAACTGTATGGGCAATACTTAAATTTGATAAATTTGATGCTACTAACTAAATTGTAGCAATCTCATTTCAATTCATTTAGGTTTGACTATTAATATTTGACACTATGAACACTCATCTAAATTTCCACGTTGCTTCTCATTCTCCCCTCTATTTTGTTCCCTATGCAGACCACTAAAACACAATACTATGGTTGGCTTGTTTTGCGACAGCCACTGGACAAGTCTTGATAACCTATGAATAATTGGAGGGCTAAGATTTAGGTTTATACGACAAATAGTGGAAGATTGACCTAAAATTTGCTGAGCTTTTTTTGCCGTAACCTCTGTTAGTTTAATAATTTGTTCCTTCCTACTTCTTGAAATATTAGTTTAACTAACAAAGATTATTATAATGACATTTTTTAGTAGATGAGGTACTCGTATAAAAAGGTAAGTTCTTGATCAAACTCATGAAATGTACGTAAATTGTGTAAACTAAACCATTGGAGCAGGCCAAGTAGTGGGGGTTTGAATATTTATGCATGAAATCCGAAGTTTGAAGTTTGAGATATTTAATATAAAACCTATAGAGAAATATTTGATCACTCCTTAGAATACCAAATCCGATAAGTTACCTGTTACCCCAGCAATTTGAACATAGTTGATTGCTAAAAGCATAGACCATTGAAAAATGAGAATCTTAAGCTGAAGAATTGGAGACACGATCTCCCATATGTGCCATTTTACTAAGATTAGACCATGAAGATAGCACTTAAGTTAAGTGCTTAATTCATTAAAGTATAGCTTCATTTCACAATACCCAATGAGATCGCGTGGGCTAAGAAGGGAGATGAAATAGGTTTAGGAACACCCCTAGTGGTCTAACGAGATCCTATATTTATGCGAAAGCGTCACACAAAGCAAACTTATAATACATTTCATAAACGCAATCCATGTGCAAATGAAAAGTACTCCTTGTTTTGGTAAAGATTTCTTTTTGTAAAGGCATGTTTGGTTTAAAACTTCATTTTGGTCCTCAGCCATTTGTTTAGTCGTGATCTATGTACCCTGAAGGCCTGAACACCGTAAGCATACGCAAGAGACAAGCAACGCTTTGATACTTTTGCCTCAATGTGGTTTGAGGGGACAAATTTATGTATCATACCGTTAATAAGTGTTTAAAGGATATTAATATATTTTATTAAATATTAAAACATTTAATAATTTATTTGTACTTTCTTAATTAATGTGCTTGCAGCATATACATTTGTCATAATTTATTATAGTTTGATAATATTTATTTATTTTATTTGTACAGTATAAGTAATTTTATTATATATTTATTCAAATGAAACTTGTTCACAAAATTATTAAATAAATATGTTTTAAAACATATTCTTTCTAAAAATATTTTTCTCTAACTATTAAATAACGCACCAAAATTGGCAAAACTCAAAATTCAGTAGCACACTGGAATTTATTATCCACTAGGATCGACTTACTAGAGGATTTTAAATAGTATAATAAGAACTTAAATTAATTTAATCCTTATTGTCGTCATTGTAAAAAAAATATTATTATTGTTAACATATCGCATGTAATCTAAAAACATATTCAAAGTAATATTGAAAGACTTAACAATTTTCTCCATTAACTAGTAATTGAAATTGAGTCAAATCTAACTTCATTTCAAATAGTTCTACTAAAAAGCAATTGCAACTAGATTATATATATGTTAATGTCTAAATTATTTGTTGGATCTCTTTTCATATAACAGTATTGTTTCTCTCTAGTGATGTAGGCCGTAAAGGTAAAAGTAAATATAAGCAAAAAGTCCTCTCTCCTGTGAAGTAAAGTGGTAGAACAAAAAAATATTTTCAATATTATTATATATGACACGAAAGACATGTTGAAGTTGCCAATAAAGACTTACTTAAAATCACAAACAATTTTATCCATTTAGAATTATTCAACCAATTAATTAACTCCTAAACATCATGAAATTTCCTTAAGGAGAATTATTCATCAAAAGAGATTTTAGTAACATCATGGGAATGAAACCCATATTCATAGCAAGAATAAAAATTAACTCTGAATCCTACTATATCACCTGTGTCAACGTAAAAAAAAAAAAAACCCTAAAATTCGGAAGTTATGACTCTCGCATTTATAGAGCTATGATGTGAATTAATGAACTACAATTAAGTTATGCAAATTGATCTCCATGAACCTCTTTAATTGTGCCTGAAATGCAGACAAGAGAGCTAACATATTCTAGAATTTTGACATGATCAATGTAAAGGGAAGCAGGCGTTTGATTTTGGAAGTGTTCAAATCACAAACTAAGTGAACAGATTGGCTCATACGCTGAGATGAGAGTGAGCCCTTGAACCAATCTAGAATAGTTTCAAAAATAAAATAAAAAAATCTTGTAATAAATTTATCAAAGACATTGATTTGTATGTTGTACAACATCAAAAACCAAACTGCAAATTGGGACCTTGTAATCAGGAGTACTTCTCCTGTTTTCTTTCAATCACCAAACATTCCATCCAAGATTCCAACCTTGCAAGAATACGAAGGCTTATAATATATTTTAGGTAGAGAGAAACAATAGTAGTATTTTATTAAATAATAAATTTAAGTTTAAGAAAATGAAATTCACATAAAATTTATTTAATAATAAAAAGATATACTGTAGTATCAAATAGCATATCAATGACATTATCTATTATTTTATCCAAAGAGGTAGAGTAAGCCTTTCTTTTTCATATTGGGTGACCAGCTAAATCACACTCCTAGTAGGCTTTTTTAAGCTTAAAAAATTATAAACAACGTTAAGATTTCATATGCACGTAAAAACATGTATTATTGAAAAGATTTCAATCTTAAAATTTTAGATTAACTTATAGTGTCAATTTCACTTATATAATTTGTTTATGATTCATTAGTTAAATATCTTTAACATTTATTACTCTTATTTATAAGAAATTTGATTTCAGAGTTAATAATTTGACTAGTGATTGGCTCAAATGAGTAAAATAAAGACAGGAAATCTATAAATATTAAGATCTCTTGTATTGAAAATTTACCTGACAAGTGAGTTTGTCCATGAAAGCCCTATAACATGTCTTACATGTGTTGGAGCAATATAAGATATTGGAGCATTTTGGTGGCCATGATTAGGCTGACCTAGACAACCACTCTAAGGGTCAACAATATATTTGTCAAAATAGGAAAATTAAATCCAAAAGGATCTAACTTTCAAGTTCGACAATGACTAAGTATGCATAGACACAGTCACAGTCAAAAGGAATATTTGTGCAATGCAAATGATTCCAACAAACAATAAACAAAACAAGAGAAATTTAACAGAAAACAAAGCACCCCTCAACATATCCCCTCTTTAACTTTTCCCCCTTTAACCGCTTTTCTCTACTGGAAGACCAAATGTGAGGAAGTGATGTGATACTATTACTAGTAACACTGCCGGTGCTTGGCATAATAAGATCAAACCTAACTCTTTATTCACCCTGCATAGGGCTTTAAGTTAGTAGAGTGAAAATGCACATTTTTAGTTTATTTTAGATAGAGAATGTGTGTGTGTCCAATATAACCATTGCTTCTCTCTAGTGTCTCCAAGTTCCTAAGCTTGGGTTGGCCTTGGATTTGGGGTAAAAGGCCTTGAGAGAGAGCGAAGCTTGCTTCACTTTATTCCCCCTTCAAATTCGATACTTTGCTCTGTACCCATAACGAGGTTTGGTTTGGTTTTGCAAGAGAGAACCTCTCTCTTTCTCTCTCATTCCTCTCTCTTTCTTTCAAACCAGCACATTGTGTTCTCTCTCTCTCTCTCTCTCTCTCTCTCTTTTTTTCTTTTTCTCTTGTGCTTCATAATCTCTTATAGTTCTTACAACGTATCAGGTGGTTGTCCCATCTGCGCTTTCTTTCTTTCCTTGGGTTTTCATCCTCTCCAAAACACGACCATGTGAGAGAGTGTTTTTTGATTTGTACCTCATTGCCTAAAATGGTGACAAACTGGGATTTCCTCTGTTCCCTCAACGTTACCTAAGAAACAGAGGAGTGCCCTGTGCCCCCGCTCACACACACACACTTTGTTGTGCTTTGAACTTTGATCAATCAACACGTTGTGTCTTTTTCTTCCCTTATAATAAACAGAACCAAAAATTAAACTGAAACCCATGTTCTTAGGGTCCTGAGCCTTTTCATCTTGGTTTATTATTATATTATACTTGAGCTTCTCTTCAACAAGGAAAGGCTATTATTGGATTGCTTTCTGTTGTTAACTCAGAAGGCTTTATGAAGTTGTCCCAACAATGAGAGATGAGAACTCGAAGAAAAGCAAGGTTTGAAAGAATGTTGCCACCTAGCTCTACTTCAGATTCATTTGCATCTGTGTTCTGCTTCTGCCATTGCTTACTCTGTCTCTGTTGTTGTTCTTTCTCTCTGAAGCTTTCATGGCCCAAAACGTTGGTCATGAAGTGGTTCAATATTAAGAGCAAAAATGAGGACTTTCAGGCAGATGATGTCCTCTACGCAGGTGATTGGTCAATTTTCTCATGATTTTAATGTAATTAAGTATGAGGATTGGTTTTGTTTGAATGAGATTTCTCTTGCCTCATAAATTTTCTGTGTTCTGAATAATAAACAAACTTCCATTCTTCTTCTGGAACTTGTGTTGTCTTCGTGTAACAGTTTCTGTTTGAACGAGTCTGCAACTCAAAACCAAAGATCTGAACTCTTCAGCTCGTTTTCCTACTTCCCTGGTTTCCACCTTTTGTTATAATTTTTTTTTCTGGTTTTTGTGTGTTTGATTCATTCTGTGGTTTGATAAAATTAACAGTGCAAAGAGTGTGACTTTATTAACTCTATGGTTTTTCTTTTTCAGGTGTCAATGAAGAGTGGAGGAACAACTGTTCACAGAGGGATGAAGACGCTATCAAGAGAACCAAAACAGGTTCAGTACCCATACCATTCCTAAACCCCACCAACAATTTCAGAAATCTTCTTTTTACTTTTTTTCCACCTTGTTTTCATCTCCTACCATGTCTCTGGGAGAGATAATTTATACTTTAATGCAGAGAGAGCAAAGAAGAGACACTCAGATAGAATGCGGCGAGGTAAAATTGACCGTGATGCAGCTCAGGTTACAGATGTGCATAACTATAGGTATGCTTCATGTTACTGTACATTGTTGTGCTTAATTATTGGTGCCCCGTGTCCATATTATTTTAGTCACATTCAGAATAATTGTTATTCTATTGAGTTATTCTTTTCTCCTGCATACAGAATCTTTGCTGCCACTTGGAATGTAGCTGGAAAATCTCCTCCAAGTTATTTGAGTCTGGAAGATTGGCTTCACTCTTCTGCTCCTGCTGATATCTATGTTCTTGGGTAAATTTCTCAACTGTTTTTTGTTTTTTTATAGTGTATTCTCTCCTTTCACCATGTACAGTTCAAGTCTGAACTAGTTTGACTTTTCTTGCACTCAGGTTTCAAGAAATTGTACCTCTCAATGCGGGTAATATTTTGGGCACAGAAGACAATGGCCCTGCCAGAAAGTGGCTAGCTCTTATTAGGAAGACCCTGAATAGTCTTCCTGGAACAAGCGGGGAATGCCACACTACTTCACCGCTTCCTGACCCTATTGTAGAGTTAGATGCTGATTTTGAGGGATCAATGAGGCAGAAGACGACCTCTTTCTTACATCGCCGATCGTTCCAATCCTTGAGTCATAGTATGAGAATGGACAATGAGATGTCACTACCCCAAGCATGCCTTGATCGTCGTCTCAGTGTCTGTGATAGAATGATGTTTGGTCACAGGACAAGTGATTATGACCCCAGTTATAGATGGGCTTCCTCGGACGATGAAAACGGCCCTAGCGACTCCCCAGTCGTAACACATTATTCACCAATGACATATAGATGTTGTTTCTCTATGGAGGATAGAGATAGACAGACAGGGAAGTCAAGATACTGTTTGGTTGCTAGTAAGCAAATGGTTGGGATATTTCTAACAGTTTGGGTGAAAAGTGATATAAGAGATGATGTTCTCAATATGAAAGTGTCTTGTGTTGGCAGAGGATTAATGGGATATCTTGGAAACAAGGTAAGTTTGAATTTGATATGTTTTCTTTATGAGAAGAGTTTATTGTGAACCTGAAGACTGCATTCTCATTCTCTAGAGTTTTCCAGGGTTCAATATCAATTAGCATGTCTTTGCACCAAACAAGCTTTTGCTTCATCTGTAGTCATTTGACTTCTGGACAAAAGGAAGGTGATGAGCTAAGGAGAAATTCAGATGTAATGGAGATTCTCAGAAAGACAAGGTTTCCCCGGGTTCAAGGCATGGGTGATGAGAGTTCTCCTCAGACAATTCTGGATCATGAGTAAGCCCTTCATCTCTTTTCCTTGAATCTTTGCTATGCATCTGATGCTTAGAGATCGTGAAACTAAATAAAAGGCTGCCCCTAGTCTTAACTTTTACCCTGGCAATACCTAAACTTGTGGTTTAATTGGTGTAGTCGAATAATTTGGCTGGGGGATTTAAATTATCGGATAGCCCTTTCTTACCGTGCAGCAAAGGCTCTTGTTGAGATGCATAATTGGAAGGTTCTGTTGGAGAATGACCAGGCATGATACTTTCCTTACAACTTGTTAGAGTGTAGCTTCTTTTCTTAAATTATATATAATATCATCCTAACCATTTGATAGCTTCTTCTTTCAGCTACATATAGAGCGGAGACAAGGTCGGGTCTTTGAAGGATGGAATGAAGGGAAAATATATTTCCCTCCCACATACAAGTATTCAAACAATTCAGATAGATATGCAGGTGATGAGAGACAGTCAAAACAAAAGAGAAGAACTCCAGCATGGTATTCTTATTTTATGCTAATAATCACATGTGTCAATGAATACATATAGTGGCAAATGTAAATGGAAAAGAGAGGAGACAAATGACTAATGCCGTTATCAAAAGAAATGTCCTGCACTCCTGCATTATTTGGAAATACCATGTCATTGTTTATGTGAATCTAATCCAAATCTTTGTTCATGAAGGTGTGATCGTATCTTGTGGTATGGAAGAGGCCTCCGCCAATTATCGTATGTTCGTGGGGAGTCAAGATTCTCGGATCATAGACCAGTTTATAGCATGTTTCTGGCAGAAGTTGAGTCTATTAGCCGTAACCGAATAAAGAAATGCTCTAGTTGCTCCAGTTCAAGGATTGAAGTAGAAGAGTTGTTGCCTCATTCACACGGTTACAGTTACACTGATCTGAGTTTCTTCTGATGAATGCTATGATACATATTCCGTCTGATCAACCTGACTAATTGAGGAAACTGAAGTAGCAAAGTATACCATACAAGGTAATTTCTGTCTTGCTTGAATGTCATTCAGATTTTACAAAAGAATCAAACTCTACTTTGCCACTAAGTATGCTATGCTTCCTACAATTTAAAAATTCAGTGAAGACATGCTACAATTTCTCCACATACTCCTCTTTAAATACAAAAACATTTTCCTAGAAGCATGTTTTATGTAATTGATATTACTGGCTAAAGCATTGGGGATCCATTTCATGGAAAAAGCACTTAGATTGTCTGTTCTTGGCTACATTCATTCCAAATTTTTTGGCACTCAGTTTGCATAAGTTCATGGAATATTTGGTTTCATAGAATTCTTGACAGCAATGCATTTGACCGTGCCTTTCTTCCTAATAAAGTTTTTGGTTGAGATCTCTTGAATGCCTTATTCTTATCCTTGGCTTGGTCCCCCACTATTGTTATTGTAGGTGGGCAATGCTCTGGGGAATTCTAGCCCCAATGGTGATGTAAACATTCTGTTACCCTCACAGTCCCAATTAAGGTTGTTCTTTTCCCTTCTCTACTTATCTCAGCTTCTCTGTAATTATTTTTATTTTATTTTATTTTTCCCTAAACCTACCCCATACCTCATCTGTTGCAGCTGCAGAGTTTGATTTTGCCTACAACCACAGAAACTGAATAATCTTTTTGGCAGACTAATTAATCACTCTCTGGTTCAAATGTAAATACCATCTCAATTCTGATTTTCAAATGACGAAAAGTAATTTTTATTTATAGTTTACTCGTGTTCCAACTCAGCTAGGCTGGGAATAACTAAAAGTGAATGTGTCACAACGTAGAAATAAGCCATGTAATTTTCTTATTCATTCTCTGGTGTGTTGCAGAAAACATAAAAAGAATTACCGCTGTGAAGGAGGGTACTCATTGCTTGTGTTAGAAAAAGATATGTGCAAGTTCTGACGTATATGAAGCTTCTTTTCTCGTGGCAGCTAATGATTTCACCGAGGACCATTAAAGCTAATGAGTAAATTTTTATTATGGCTTTGTTTTCAACATGTTGTAGTGTTTTCTTTTTCTGATTATTAAGATCAAAGTTGCAACCAAAAGGAAAGAAGGAAATGCGCACAACATACATTGCTTTATTGGCTTTTTATCAGAAAGTCATTATTTTTGTAACCAATTCCAAATTATGACCCTTTTATTTTTTTTTTTTACTTTCATTCCGATTTGGGAATGATTCTTTGGGCAACATCAACACCTTTTTCGTCAATGTTTACTGTATAATAATGAATCGGTGAATTTGGCCCATGCTTAATCAGGATCGGCTTAAGTTCCAAGCAAGAGTTTTAGGTCCCAAAAAAAAGGTTCCAAATTTTTTTTTAGTACTAATATACCTAAAAAAATAATTATTGTAAAATTATATTTGAAAATAAATTTTAATTAAAATATTATAAGTAACTATTAATTTTTTTATTGATACCATAAATAACAATTAATGAATAATAATTCTTTATTAGTATCATAGTTTTGTTTAAAAAAAAAATTTAATAGTTAATAACTAAAGAAATTCAAAAGATTTAATAGCTAATAGTTAACAATAATAATTTTAATAAATTATTTTATATATAAATAAAAAATCTCATTTTTAAATTTATTTTAGGTCTCTCAAATTTTAAGACATCTCTCCCTATGCTTAATAAATCTTGTCATCGCACTCCTTTTTGACATTGCCATGTTGTAGAATATTTCATGTGAGTATTTTGAAAAGTAGTTCTAATAAAGAGTGACATAAACTGTTATAGCGATTCAATAGAAAGAAAAGGACGTGCCAAAGTGCTTTGCTCATCCACCTATGTTGATCCTTTCAGATAATTTATTTTCGGGCCTATAATAATGGTTCTCATTTAAGTTTGTCAAATCTGTATGCACCATCAAGGATGCAACTTCTCCATTAATTAGAGGAACCCATCCATATCAAAATAAACTGTTAATTTATATTTTTATTTGTTTATTTTAAAATTAAAAATGTTAGTTACTTTATTAATTATGTTTTTATACTGTATTTTATCAAGAAATACATTAGAATAAGTAAAATCAAAGAGTAACTAACTAATGTGAGTTAATTCACAAGAAAAAAAAAACTAATACTAGTACTATATTTTAAAAATACTTGTACATAATTAATAGTACTGTAGTATATTCTTATAAAGTTTTTTTTTTTTTTTTATTATCAAACATCTGATATGACAAAGATAGATCGGGCAATTATATCAAATGCAGTCCAGATAGGGACTGCAAAGATACTGTGGTTATCATGGTTCTAACTTTCACTTTTTTACTACAACCTAAATGGAACAGAAAAACCAAAAAACAATGGAAGTGTTGAAGACTCGGAACTTGGAATTTGGAAAAGTAATAGGAAAGCAACAACTAAGAACAATTTGCTAACAAAAATGGAGTCTTAATGGTTTTAGTTACACACACACAAACTAGGTTTTCTGTGCCAACCCCACTTGGCTTTCAAAAATCTCTCTTCTAATCTACACGCTCTGTTGCCGAGAGTGAATCACAACTCCACTAACTATCCCACGTGTCATCCTCAGGATCAAAGCGTGGTGTAAACGGATTCCTGTCTTCCGTGGGATTTCTCACCACGAGTCGTACGGTCCAAACTAGAACCTGGTACTTATAAGAATTTTTTTGGTTGAGATACTAGTGGTACAGTAAAACAGCAATTTTTATTCATAAGAGCAACAATTAAATAAGTAAAATTAATAAAACTATTAAAAATCATAATGTATGATATTATCAAAGTATTTATACCCCAATTTTAATTATGATTTAATAATTTCTTTATATTTGTATTACCTCAATTATTTTTATTTATTTTAAAAGTATTATTTAATTTAAGAAATAAAACTAAAAACTTTATTTTTATATAAAAATTATTTCAAATTTTTTGACATAATTTTATTATTGTTTTTTTTTCAATTATAATATCTATTCATAATATTTTAAAACTAAAAAATAAATGTATAACAGATAAAAAGAAATAGAAGTATTTTAAAGTGAAATGATAATATACTTAAGTATATTATATTTTTTAAAATTAAGAAGAAGTAATCGATTTTTTTAACTTTGATATAAAGTTTTGAACAATAATTTTAAAAATAGAAAAAAAATACTAAATTAAGATTAAGAAATATATTGAAAAACAGTATGGGTTTTTAATGAAACACGTACGGAAATCTTTTTTTTTCTTTCTCATTTGACTTTGCCGCAGTTACAAAGTAATTTATTTCCATCGATTATCACATATATTAATTTCGATAATAGTCGGTTAAAAACTATCCATAACAGTTTTTTTCATAATTATAATAAGTCATTGATATCTTAGAATGTTATATTAATAAATAAGAGTTAATACTCATAGCTACTAAATAAATAAATAAAATTTATTTACAAATCTTTTTATAAAAATACTTTTGTAATGATAACAAATTAATCAATAGTAATTCAGGGTACACATTTTCTGCTAATGAAATCTAGATAAGAATTCTTTTAACTAAGGGAGACAAGAAAACTTTTAACCTGAAGACATTCTGGCAACGTGCCGCCTGGCACTTGTATATATTTGTTATGAAAAATGGCAATTTGATGAGATTCTTTGATGGTTTTTTCATATCATGTTCCCACTTTTTTTAGGCATCACATTATTTACCAGACTCTCCTCCGGATCGATAAGACGTGCTTCGTGGTTTGAACTTTGAACTATGCTTCTTATGTATTTGAATGTAAATCTAAATCATTTGCTTTTGGCACGTTAATTTTCCAATTGTATTAATGTTGATCACCTTTGGCTTGGCTACACTATTCGTTGCATTGCAAAAACTAGTTATGGACAGAACTGGATGACACGTTGTTTTGGTCATGCAAATTTAAAAAATTAGGCTGTCAAAGGCATCCATTAAATATGTGTTGAAAATTTTCATAAAATTATTTCCTCTATTAATGTAACTGAAGAGAAGACTAGCAAGTTAGGGTTTTGATTCTACCTAATGTAGCAACGGTTTGACTTAAAAAGATAATCTTTAGTAATTGTGATATATATATATATATATATAGTCATTGCCAAATACGTTAATAAAAGAAAATATAATGTTGATTGAATGTGTAAGACTTAAGAAGACAAAAAGGAAGAAAAGGTAAGGAATTTGATCTCTCTTACTAACTAAAAAAATTAGCACACTAATAAATAATATTTATGGAGAAAAAATATTCATTAATTTGGTAATCTTTTAAAAGTGAAATAATTTCACTTATTTTTAGACAAAAAATTAATAATGGGAAGAGTAATGGGGTAATAGGGGACACAGATTTCAAGTGGGGACAAGGGGTTGACAGTTGACACACTTGTGTTTCTATTTCGCGAAGCAAACAATATGCTTTTGACGGACAAAAAAAGAACGAGTCTATAGAATACAGATGCCAAAGAAGAGGCCTAAAGGGAAAGGGAACTAGTGCCGGGGCTCTCATTTCCAAAAACTTCAAAGCAAAACACTATCTGACCATTTTTATCTTGCTTTAATTACTTCCTTGTTTTAAGATACTAGTACTACTACTACACTACTATAATACTAGTATCTTTTACAACTATTTAGATTTAATTGCAATTTTACTTCTCCTACATTAATTTATGTGTAGTTATAATCTTTAAAGTCAAGTACTACTTACCGTTTACAGGCACAGCCACAGACAATGCACAAAAAAAGTATCAATTTAAATAGGGTTTACTATATAATTGAGAAATTTGAACCCAAACTAGAATTATGATTGATTATTTATTGTGATTGTGGTGTGGTGTGTCTGTGAATGAATGAGTTTTGAATAAAAAAACTGATTCTAAAATCTAAATTCGTGGATTTTTTTTTATACAGTAAATTCGTGGATTTAAACTACAACTTCAAATTATAACTTGTATAGATATAAATCCAAGTATATAGGAAGACAAAGAAGAAGATTCTTGTCCTATTTGTTTTTTAAAGTTGTTATAGGTATATATTTTTATTTGACTCAGATAAGATGGTCTAAAACGAAGAATATATATGGTTTTAACATAGTTTAGTGTAGCACCGAGTTAGTGAATCAAACGGTATAATTAAGATTATTTTAGTTTAATAAGTGATTTCTACCAAAAAAAAAAAAAAAGAATTCAATGTCACATCAATTAATAATAATATGGCTAAAATGCTTTTTAGAAGACAAATAATGCTCGCTTCCCCTTAAATTATTTTTTTTGTATTATGTAAATCCATTTTTTTAAAAAAGTTTATTATATAAAATAAGGTAAATAAAAGAAAAAAAATATTTTATTAGGATACATAAAATTATATTATTTGTAATTTTTTATATATTTTTTTACTATCTTCACAATAAATATCTTTTTCTTTCAATTTTTTAATAATATTCTAAAAACATTAGCAAGACCTATGAAATAATCATAATGGGTTTTCAAGGATCAAAGATTCAAAGTTCGGTAGCTGTAAATCACGTGAATGGTGTCCTATATTTCTCCCACAATATCAATGTTGGTTCCCATGATGAAGATGGCTTGAAACATAATGCATACGGGCCAACCCGTAAGAGAGTTGCACTTTTCATGTAAGTAATTAAATTGTTCACCTACTTTATCAGCTTCCCCCTTCCTCTGGCCCTACCAAGGCTTGGCCACTATTGGAGAGCACAACCCCACTGGGCTAAATGGTCCTTGATTCTCATGTTGCCTTACTCATGCACCAACTTTTCATTTAATTTCTATAATACAACAAATTTTCAGTTGCTAAAAGTAACTACTATACTTTTTGGTGTTAAAAAGTAATTAATACTATCATATAAAACAGTACTAGTATGCTGGCACACCAGATCGGGGTAAAGAGACTATAGAGAGGATAGGAGTGGAGGAAAATGAGTTAGGACGACTTACGAGCGAGTTAATTATTGCTTATACTAACCATGATAAATTATAACTTATAAGTTGGTGTTAGTTATGCTTGACAATAACGGTTATATAAAGACGAATGCTAGCTATATAGTACAAAAATAATCATACCAACTCAACTACGAATGACGTCGCCTACATAAATTATATTAAAGCTGAACAATTGAAAAACATAAAGGAGTTTTTTCTTTTCTTTTAAATATCGTGAATTAAATCATTGTCATAATGGATAAATATTGACAAAACACCATGAGTAACATGTCCATAATTAATGAAGTCATATGATATCGATCAGTTCCCAAGTTTCATTACTCAAACTTCATATAAAATAATTAAACAAAAGTGAGTTTATCAACAAATCCGTTTCGAACATTTATTAAAGAATTAAAAAGAAAAACTATAACTTAAAATGAAATACTTAGTACATTAAAAATTTATTTTTTAATCAAGTATCACACTTTTTATTCAATAATTTTTAGTGCTACAATTCATTAACCGCGTACTCTTTATAATTCCTAGCTTGTTAAGAAAATTGAAACATGAATGCTGTAATCAATTCCCTCAATAATTGGCTGGACAATGGATGACGAATCACTGGGATCCTGATCATCCCATCCCCATTCCCATGCTTGCTTGCTTACGCTGTCACTGTGTGTGCCTGAATCTCTGATCCCCAATGTCGTTGACAACCAAGTTTAGCATGTGACGTAATAGAAAATAATGGAATGAACTTATATATACAGTGGAATTTAGTAGTTAAAAGTAAAATACACAAATATATGGTTCAATTGGCAATACCTGTTAACCTTTTAGAAATTAAGGACTTGTTTTCAGTTCCAGCAAAATACATATTGAAAGACAAGGAACTCTATATGTAATTAAATGCACGGAACTATAATTTATGTTGATCAATTGCCAGAATAATGTTCTTATTATTTATCCATTAGTTTCAAGTTTAAATTTTATGACTCGTAATAATTTTATTCAACTTGAACATGTTTATTTTTAGAACACATGTCTATAAAAAGAATCTCAAGACAGAAGACTAATAATCTTAATAGTGTGGTTAAAAAGAAAAACAGAAAATGAAATCTAAGAAAGGCTTGAGTGGGACTGTACATGCAGCCCTTTTACATATGCTTTTCAATTTCAATGGTAAATGTTTAGAACTCACTTTTATTGGTTATACGTAATGCATGCGAGGTTAAGGGTTGTGTGCACTTAAACATGCATTAGTAGGAGTTTGGCCTTTTTGTAGTGGACCACTTAATCATAATTGCCAAATTGACAAGTGCTACCACAAAAGAGAAAGTCTTATCTGCAACTTTGAATTGCATTCGCATTGGACTTGATATTCGATATCGATAGTCGATACCCAATTACCCATATATAGGACAGTGGGGGCACTCATCATGAATCATGAAAGAGCTTATCTATCTTCAGAATCATGACTAAATGCCAAACGTTTGGCTTCCAGGATCATGATTCTATCATTATTTTTAACCATTATGCCACAATTTTCACTCATAATAATATGCTATTGATTTATATACATCATTCGAAATCATGTTCGAATATACATGTGCAAAAGATCTAGACTATATACGTAAAGTGAATAGATCGTCTCTCACGTAAATTATAATATAATGATAATGATAACAATCAGTGTTTTAAATTAATTAAATAACTTTAAAGCAATAATACCTAAATAATTTCTATATATTTAACATAGTATAGGTCCATAGAGTATATGTTTGGTTTTACATTACTTTATAAAAAAAATTTCGTTGAAATCTCAAGTAAATGGTCACATATTTAATCTCATGTTAAGGAATTAATATTAGGTCTAAAATTAACTCTTTTTTTTTCCTTCTTAATCATAGGTATTTTTAGGGGAGACAATATTATTTAAGTTGAATAAGATCTTCATATATAAATAATAAAATTCTTTCCTCAAAGTATTTTAGTGACAAAATATCTAAAACTCGAATTTAAGATTTCTGATTAAGTTGATAATCTATACTAGTTGATTTAGACGCTTATTGATTGTCTAAAATTAACTTTGAGTTCAAAAAATTAAGTTCAGTTTGATCAGTTTTTAAGTTCTCGAGAAGGAAACTGAGATGCTGATCTCAAAAGTTCTCTGGGGTCTCAAGTGTAAACCTTGGTTAAGTGGTAAAAGATGATGTTTAAATTTTCGAATGTATGTTATGGGTTGGAAGTTTCATAGGGAGAGACAGACACATTTTGCAGAGAGAGAATTCTGATATCTGACAATATTGACGCACGCTTGAAAGTTGCACAAAGGGCTATGATAAAAGTTCATTGGCTTTGGTAGGCGTCAAAACAAAAGCTAGCTAGATCTGATCTGACCAGTACTACTCCACTCCTACCTCACGCCAATGCCATCATCCAATCCAATCCTTGCTCAAACAACCAACAAAAATTAAATTAAAAGCACCACACTCATATATATGCAAAAGAAAGAGAAAAGAAAGCTTCCTTCCTTCTTTTTTCGTCATTTCTCATTTTCTTTCTCATCATCTATTTGCAGATTCTTTCACTAGTTTTCAGCATCAACAATTAAGTTTTTAACACGGGCATTATAGTCTTTGCAAAGCAACGTGCAATGGAATTTCGTTCTTCTCGACCTGTGACTCCTTAATTTCTAGGATTGTACATGTTGTTCACTGGAGCTTAGTAAAAGTGTCTGTCCTGTAGAAGTAGCATCAAAACAGCAAAAATAAAAAACAGATAATAGGTATGAATATGTATATCATCAGCAAGAGAATGACCAAATAACGAGACAGGATACGCAAGCTAGCTAGGTCTAGCTAGCTAGGGATGGACCATAATAAGGCAATAAAATTGTATAGATGTACAGAATGTATTGATATTGGTCGTTACATTATGGTTAAATGTATATGCATGGTGATGTCACGGTTAGGCCCTCACTATATATATCATAATATAAAATATTAATAAATCTCTCTGATTGTTTTTGCTTGTTAAACAAGGTACCATATATAGTGGCCAGAATAAGAACTTAATTAATGGTGTTAAAACGTTCACAGGACAAGAAGCCACACGAGGATTGGGTTGACATATAATTAATTTGGGTAGAGTCAACAAGGAAATGTGAAATTAAATTTCAGTTATTAAACCCTATATGTATGGTCCTACATGAATTCACTTCACCAGTTATATATACTAGCAGTGTTGCAGTGCAGACTGGTAAGTGCAGAGACTGACTCAGTTGAATTGGGTACGTATATGTGTGTGTGTGTGTGTGTATAGGGAGTGATGATATCATGGTTGGCGTAGGATCACTGTTGATTTTGCCGCTTGCATGATCCATTATTTGCTGCAGCCACGTGCATGGAGCTGAACCTCTCGTGTTTTCCTCCGTGCAGGTTTTTTCTATTCTGAGTTACTGTGTTCAGTAAGTACTGTTACTATCATGGAGCAAAGTCCTTTATTTGCTTGCTTTTGTCCCTAGCTAGCTTCTCTTCTCTTCTTGTTACACACATTAATTCAAAATCACAATGCTTGCGTCAGTTGGATGATGCTCTGTGAGTTGATTAATTAAGAAATGTAACTCATCGATTATTTCAAATCCGTGAAGGCCGTGAAACTGGGTCTATGATCATTTTGGTTTGGTATTTATAGTTTAGGGATCCATTGATTCCTCCGAATCAACGTCCTTCCTGCCATGCATTCTATTCTACATTGGTTATGTGGATTTGGATTGAACCGTGTCTGTTTGTTACCTAAAATAATATAGTAATAAATTAAAAATATACTATACATAATGACAAACAATAGTATGTTCAATACATGCATTTATTATTTTTTTACAAATTGAAATTAAGTCATGATAGCTAATGTCCTTAGAGCATTAGTTAGTTAAAGAATTAAAAGAAAAAATATTTATTATATATATAAATCATAAGAGAGCATAAAAAAATTATAAACAATGTAATTTTCTATCTCTTAGTAAAAATATTTCTAATTTAGTATTTTGAAAAATAAGAAATTATTAATATGTTGAAAACTCGTGTAATATATATGGTGCTAGTAGTAAAAGTGCATTAATTGTAGAGAAATTACTACTATAAGAGAGGGAAAATAAGAAATGAAAAATAAGAGAATGAAAAAAAGAAGACAAAAAGTGCATTTTATAGAAATTATTATAATGTTTTGAAAACTAATTAAGTGAAGGTATCATCATTAATTTAATGCTCAAGTAAAACTAAAAAATAAATAATCTAAATAATTATATCAATATAAATTACTGGTTATTTTTTTATTAAACCCCATATCTATTTATATTTTTAATTAATTAATCTATTTTACATGCATTATATATATAATATTGATGAAGTATATATTTTCGAAATTCTTTAACTAAGTGTCCTGATTGGTTAACCGTTAACAAGACCCAAAGAAAAATAGTCTAAGCGTGCGTAGGTAAGGTATAGGGAACTAGGGAGGGAATGGGTTATAAATTGGAAGTTAATGGTGCGGTGGTTGTGATGGCAAGTGACATTGGTGTGGTAATCTGTGCTTCACTCACGGCAGCGCTACAAAAAAGCATGCAATTGCTTCATGACATCATCATGTGTATAGGCCCTCATCCAAAAAATTCAAAGATTGTCGTAACTTGCCAATTTAAGCACCAAATTATTTTAAGAATGTAACTTAATAATTACCAATGTCGGAGTAATAATTACCTAGGCCGTAATCTAATCGAAGATTGTAGTGTAATTCATGGAATTCAAAATTATTTTAAGTACGTTAATTTTTTTATTTTTTTTTAGCAATTACGATGGTTTTTGAAGTTTCGGAAGTATGCTCCTTAATTCTAAGTTAATTAAGAAAAAAAATTAATAAAATGAAACCAATCATATTGCCGAAATGAATTACTCATAATATATTACTCTCTGGTAATTAATTTTCTTTATTTGGTAAATTATTACTATTTTAATTAAAAATTAAATTAATAAAATAAGCATGCATGAACAAGCATTATTGTTTTAAGGGGGAAAATTAGTAGTACGGGAGGATTGAAAAAGAATTCTTAATTAACGTAGTATGCTTAAGTGATTGGTAGTGATCTGTCCCATGCCCATCAAAGAAGACAGTACACGATCCGAGCTACGAATGGGTAGGCCCAATAAGGCGAGAAGGGCCACCCAGTCCAATGAGGGAAGACAAACTAACACAAAATACCCATCTAATAAGGACCTATAAGTTTGTATTTTTTAAATGTATTTGAAAAATTCAAACAATTTTTAATTGTTAATTTTTTTTCCTAAAATTAAACAAACATATTTTTGTAGAAGCAAAGATATCATGATGTTTTGATGATGCTAAAGAAACACGCTTCTCAAGTTTGATCCAAAATAAAACTCTAAGAAATTCAAGATAAATGATAAAGTTAGTCTATAGAGTCTTAGAAAGAAGTTTCTAAATTGATGATGCATAAGTTATGACCAAAGGTTTTTCTCAAAAGCTTTTAAAAGAGATATTTACTCTCTGATAATCAATTACTAGTGACAAAAATGTTTACTGGAATGTTTTAAAACGTTTTTAATATTTTGAAAGCTTGTAATCGATTACACAAGACTTGTAATCGATTACCAAAAGTTTTGAACATTTTAAGACAACCTTTAGAAATTTGAATTTAAATTTCAAAGTCTGTAATCGATTACCAGAATTAAAATTAAAATTTTAGATGTGAAGAGTCAAAAGTCTTCAGAAAATAATTGTGTAATCGATTACACCATTTTGGTAATCGATTACCACTGAGAAATTTTCTAAAATAATTCCGAACAGTTACATCTTTTCAAATGATTTTGAATGACCATTAAAGGCTTATATATAAGTAACTTGGGACACGAATTTTCAGAGAGTTTTTCTGAACTGAAATGTTTTATCCTCTCAAAAATGATTCATTGGTCTAACACTTGCATATTCAATAAAGAATCTTGATTGATCTTCAATTGTAATATCCTTCTTTTAAAGAGAGAAACTTCTTCTTCTTCTTATTCAAAGGAAATTGTTTAAGAGACCGAGGGTCTCTTAAATGGTAAGGATTCCTGAACACAATGGAAGGATTATCCTTGTGTGATTCAGACTTTGTAAAAGGGGTTTTTACAAAGAGAGTGGAAAATCTCAAGTGGGTTGCTTGAGTGAGGACTTGACGTAGGCATGAAAAGTGGCTGAACCAGTATAAATTAAGTTTACATTTCTCTCTTCCCTTAACCTTCTTTTATTTATTGTTATTTATCTTTTGTTTTAAAAAAGTTTATTTTGAATTGTCTTTTGAGTAATTCATATTAAGGGTGCATTGTTAATTCAAAAAGAGAGTGGAATTTTAATTGAGAAATAGTTTTTGTATCTTAATTCAATCCCCTTTTCTTAAGATAACTGAGATCACTTGTCTAACAATTTTGTGTATAATTACATTCAATAATTTTTTTAGTTAATATCTTAAATATATAAATTCCAAACTCTTGAAATTAAAAAAATATGCATAATTTATTTAATAAATTTAAATTTTAGGAAAAAAAGTTAAGGGGTCATTAAATTTGATAAAAAGTTAAGAATATTATTGAATTTTATAATTTTTTTTATAGAAAATTGTGAAAACAATAAAAGTTTTTTTCTATTTCTTAACAACCCTTTCAATAAAAAAATGAAATGAAAATAATATGACATTTTTATAATTAAGAGTAATATAAAAATAAAATAAAATAATTTTAAACCAAAGGACTCATAAGCATGTTATTGCTCTACCACTCATAAAATTTTTTCTCCTATTATCTTTTTGATGATAAAATATTGTCATACTAGAAAGAAAATATATTTTTTCTATATCCTCTATATGAGTCAATCTTATTTTAAGTACAATGTTACTGAAAGTCATTTTGCAATAAAAATCTTCCAAGATTTTTCCCAAACAATTGTTGTAATTTTAGTTCTTTAAAATATACATATAAAAATGCATTATTTGTATGGTATAATATAAATAATAGAAACAATATCAACATTTCTCATTGAGTATTGAGAAGCTAAAGTAAATTACTTGACTACATTGCCGTAGTGCGACGAATTAGATTGTAATATCTAAAATACTTAAGTAGTGTAGATAAGTCTATGAATGTTTTTCAGATTAATTGCACGATAATTTTTTTTAATTCTACTATAATTCCATATTTATTTGAAAAACTTCATGATAACATGCATCCTTTATTTATTACATTAACCTTCTTAAATATTTCAAATATCACGTGTCACTGCAAGAAAAGTTTTATAATCTTTAATAAGCTTCATACATGCTCGTACCTTCCCACAATAAGCCAATTTGGGTCTGCCAATGTCCTCACTCTTGAAAAAGGAAAATATAAACCTCAAAGTGATCATGTGATATGATAAAAATTTAAAAATATATAAATTCATAGAGAAAAAAAGGAATGAAAATGAATTGTAAGAAAGTGAAATGTATGAAAATCTGAACTCATTCAAAATCATATAAGAAAATAAACCGTGGAAGAAAACGAGCATCACATTCACATAACATGTTCTGCTCCAACACTAATTATTCTGCTACCGCAGATATAGCAACCAGAGTGGCCATTTTATTACATTTGTATCGATCCATGCATTTACGTACACTCCATCTAGCTAAACATCATATCACTACTAACATGACACAAAATAAGGAAAAAACTCAGAATGTCAGCTTGAAGTTTAATAGATTTCCTCCTTTAATAACATTTAAATATGAGTTATTTTTATAATAAAAATATCTTTAAAAATATTTATTTAGTAGTTATTTTTAGCATAAATATTAGGAATTGATACTTTTCTTATTTATGACTTGCAGATATAAAAATGAAGAATTAAAAGTAAAGAAAATCCAAAAAATATCAAAAATATAAATAAGGAAGATTTTTTGGCGTCAGACCCAAGTTCATTCCAACAGCTGTAATTTTTTCAGATTAAAAAGGATGAATGATGAATGAAATTAAAAGTAAGAAAGGAATAAAGACACACCGAGTCTCGGAGCAATCTAATACACACCTAAAGCCTGAGAACTCTCCCTTAGGAAATTCCTTCTTCTCTTTCATCATTCTTTATTTCCTTTTTCCATCTCTTCTCATCCATGAGTTCGTATATCCCTTTGCTAGTGTAAAACCCCTTATGGTTATGAGAGGCTAAACCCTTACTTAGGGTCTGACAGGCTTAAAAAGTCAAAAGATGTATTATACACTTCATATGTATCAATGCAAACAGATGTTTTCTTTCCTATTATCCTTTCTTATTTCTAATTTCATGCATCATTCATCCTTGCATTATCTTTGGGGGTTAGGTGCTCGACAAAGGATAATCCCAAAGAAGGTTTTGCATGTATCTATTTAAGAAATTAGTCGCTCGACAGGGAGTAATTTCTAATAAAACTAAAAGGAAGAAATATCTTAATAAAATCATTGTTAGACATAAAATGATTGTATTATACCCATGCATCAAAGCAAACATATAGAATTATAACTTCATGTATTTTATCTATTGACTCTTTGCAAAAACATTTGGAAGATAGATACGTAAAATAGGTGAGACATCAGGTATTTTAATAGATGTGAGTAAGATAAATTCACCTGATAGAGAAAATCACAAATAATATATCTTAGACAAATAAGACATGTTAGGTCCTAACATTTTCATCCCATTGAATTCACTATTTTTTCTTTTGTTGTTTAGTAATAATTATTATTCACTATTTTTTCTTTTGTTGTTTAGTAATAATTATTATTTTATACTCTGTTCTTTTACAATTATCTTTTATACCTATCTTATATTTTTCTCTTATAAATTAAAAATTATCCAACACAAATACAAAATAAAGTTAAAATCGACACTCAAGACTTCCGAGTTTTTGATCAAAAAGCCTTTCTATCTTTCCTCTTGCGGTCTGCTCCATTTTAGAAGAAAAGGAACCAATTAATAAAATGGACAGCGCAATCAAATAAGTAAAAATTCACTTAATATAATGATGCATGATAGCTAGAAGGGTCTATATACTTGAAGCGCAGCTTGCAGCACATTCCAGGAGAATGCTGAGATGACCGATTTTGGGTATCGTCCTCTGGGCCCGAAAAATTCCTACACCACAATTTCCATACATGAATAGACGAGTATATAATTCAATTCAACTATACACCATGCTCCTTTCTGTTTTCTTGAACTACGTTAATCATCTTTTACTTTTTTCATATTTGAAGATTAATAGAAGCGTCCTTGAGAAGTTAAAGGAACTACTAACATTTTAAAAAAAACTCGAGTTAAACTGAATGAAACTCGGATTAGCTCGATTCAACCCTTTCTATTATGCTAGCACAAGGGATAGCAATACAAGTGGCCATTTTATTCCGTTAGCATCCCTGCATTTACAAACACATAAACTCCATCTGGCCAATTTAAGGAACTACTAACATTACAACAAATACAGAAAATTTAAAGACTCTCAAAGCTAAATACATTCCCCGTTATCAGCCACCTCCACACTGCTTCTCACGCAACAGCGCGACGACCACGCTCCTCGCTCGGCAACTCGAAGGGGAAAAAGAGACTCTCCTTTCTTTCGAAGACTCCGTTCACCATCTCAGAAGGATAGTTAAAGGCCAGCTCCTTAGCTACGTTGTCCAGAGAGCTCACAATGTTGTCCTTCCCTGTTCCACACACAATATATATAATTAGCTTCAACTCGTTATGAACCAAATCAACATGCATGCATGACACATGACAAATAAGAGGGTTAAATTCAGTTCGTAAAATTAACATTTGTTTTTTTTAATCAATATTCTCAATTTTGAATTTTTATTGATTCAGACCTCTTAATTTGTTTAAGTTATAAATTAATTCATATATAAATAGATATAAATTAATTTAGATTGATATATTTTTCTCTCTTTCTTTCACCTTTTCATTTATCTGTATATTTTTATTTAGATATATATTAGAATTTTATATCATTATATATTTTTCTCTCTTTCTTTCACCTTTTCAATTATTTGCATATTTTTATTGCTTTAAAACTAAATAAGAATTTTGTTCTTTTATGCTTCACAATAGTTCAATTGTTATAATATATCTTTTTTAATTTAATTGGTTAAAAAGATACGTGAATTATTCTTTGATCCCTACACGTTAAAAAAAAATGTATGCATGGCATTATTAAGGATTTATGTGTACTCCTACCTGCAAACGTAAACTTCTTGTTGTCTCGAACGTTAACCTCGAAGCAAATTATGAGGAGATTCTCTTTATTGGAAGCTATAGTGACGAAGGGATGACCAGGAGGGACAACAAACACCATTCCAGGCTTCAAGTCCGCACTGATTCTATGGTATGAGGGGCTACTCTTATCATGCTTTGAGTCTGACCTTGATGACATGTGTGGACATGATATTTGAAGATGCCCTCTACCATCCATCACCAGTGCTATCTTCGTTGCATGTGAGTTGTAGTGAATAGTACTCATAGATCTCTATTTAATTAGGATAACATGTAACATCATTATTATTAGTTATCAATTAAGAATTGAGTTCAAATCTATGCAGTAAATTTTAAAGTCACAGATCATGTTATGATGTTAAGAATAAGTTAATTATTATTCAAAAAGACAACCATCTAAAACGATATCTTATTGTAATTATTCTATCTATCAGTCACAAATAATGTTATCATGTTATGAAAAAGTTAATTATTATAAAGTCAAAAAGACTATACCATCCATACAATAAGAAATATCTTATTGGTTGATAATGTAAATGCTACTTAATTACACTATACATGTACTGTTTTCTCTTGAAAAATTACAAAGAATTTAAGTTTTATGTACTAGATGACAACCAATATATAAACCAAACTGAACTGATAAAAAAATGACAACCAAGATAAATTTTCTTTGAAGTTAATAAACATTTTTTTAATTAATCAGTAAATATTAGTTATTAAATTATTAGTATGTTATTAGCGGATGAAATCAAACTCACAATCTTTTCCTTATGACTATCAAGTAAAAAAAATTAAGATAAGCATGTTGGTAATATATATACCTGGGTGATGTTGGTAAAGGTAAGCATGAGGTTGAGTCTTTGAAGCCAACTCTTTTCATCATCAGGACCAACTTCAGTTAAACGGCCATATCCGTTGGAGAAAGTGGGACGCTTGCTGAAAATATTGAATTGAGCCTTGGATTCGCCGCCGAATGGCCACCAAGAGCTTTTCTTGGTGGGGGCCAACGCACGCACCCGTTCTCTGCTTATTTTGAAAATACTTCCCTCGTTCTGTTGATTAAAAAGCCTTTCTAACTTTCCTTTTGGGGTCTGTAATTAATTTCCCAAAATAAAAAGAAATCAAATTGACAAAGCCAAATTAATTAGTAGCATTTAATGTTAATGATGCATGATAGCAAGAAATTAAGGGTCTATATACTTGGAGCGCAGCTTGCAGCACATTCCAGCTGAATGCTGAGAGGACCGATTCTGGGTCTCGTCCTCCAGGCCCGAAAA
Organism: Glycine max; assembly: GCF_000004515.6. Lineage (NCBI taxonomy): Eukaryota > Viridiplantae > Streptophyta > Magnoliopsida > Fabales > Fabaceae > Glycine > Glycine max. The sequence continues at coordinate 15,481,874 of NC_016089.4, forward strand.
ATTCCTACACCACAATTTTCTTCCATCAGTATAAATTTAAATATAATATTCAACTATATACTATCTTCTACTTTGTTTAATTAGTTAACATGTGTGAACTCAATCGTGAGTATTGATTTAGTCAATCTGAATTAAGTTTGTAAATTGTAAAGTTTATATATATATATACACACACACACATATACATACATGTATATTCATAAATGTACTGAATTAAGTTTGTAAATTGTAAAGTTGATGTACATGTATGTGTGTACAAGATTAACTAAGTCTTTAGTTTTTAAAGATTTTTTAAATTCATTTCTTAGTAAAAAAAAATTGATTGGTCTAGTTTTTTTAATTTTTTCCTATTAAGATTGTTCGTTCTTGAACAAAAGTTTAAGCAGTCTTAAACTTTTTTTTTTAAATTCGATTTTCATCTAAAAAAATCTGTTAAACAAATGAAAATAAAAGGATTCAAACTTCTCTTCATAAATTAAAAATCAAATTTTTAAAAAATTGTAGACTGAAGTCAAAGTCAAACTTTTGTTCAGAAAAAAATCTTAACGGATAAAAATTTAAAAACTAAAAGCATAACTAGCACTTATGTATATATAATTACCTCAAATTTTCCAGGAGTAGAGACAGGTATATGGAGCATGGCAAGGAGGAGCTTCTCATTCTCATCTCTGTTAACGATGTACAGTGGTGTGCCTGCTGGTATGTGTATCATGTCTCCAGGTTCTAGGGTGATTTTTTCTGTTTCACTTTCCCTCACCAACCCAAGTACGGCTCTCCCTAGTAAATAAATAGTAATACAACTAATAATGAAAGGAGGAAATTTCACAAAATTGTACAGCATGAGCAGTAGATGTGTGAATAACCAACAAATTAATAATAAAAAAGGCATCAATAAATTAATTGATATATTGTCATCTAAGACAAAAACCTATCATAAAGTTTCATTAAAAAAAATAATTATTCTAAAAATCATATAAATATTAATGTATGATTGAATAATGATATAAAATTAGAGTGTAATCACTATTAAACTCGGGTACATAACTGAAACTAACAAAAAAAAATGTATTTTTTGTTTAATTCAAATATACGCACCCTTAATGTTGAACAAGACAACCTCGGAATCAAAGTGGCGTGGGGACACGAACGTGTGTGCTCTAGCTTCTAAGATGGCCAAACGGAAATTCTCAATGCCTTGAAGAAGCTTGGATTTCTCAGTGAACTTCTTGAGAACCCGAATGCTGCCACCTTCTGTTTCGACTCTGGTCGAAAAATCCTTATCTTCTTCAAAAACGTAGGGATTTTCGTCTTCCTCCTCCTCATGCTGCTCTTGATGTTCTTCTTCCTTCTCGCGAGTTTCCTCTTCGACTTGTTTCTCTCGCTCTTGCTTCATACTGTCACATTGTTGCAAGCATGTTCGCTTGTCACTCTCAGTGTATTGCCGTTGCTGTTGGCACTGGTGTTTGCATGTTACGAGCTCGGGATCTTCTTCGACCTCGGTTTCTTTAAGTTTGCCCAAGGCTAGGTTTGAAATCAAGGCTAAAAGAAAGAAAAGGAAGATAGCTAAAGAAAGCTTGGCTCTGGTCGCCATGGTGAGGTCAGTGAGGAACAACAAACTCACTCTTGGTTTGAGATGATCCATTGTGTTTGTTTATATATAAAGAAAAGGGTGGAGTGAGGAATGTGGTGGCAATTGCATGCACAAGGACAAGTGTTAATGTACGTGTCTCTTAAGTAGCAAGTAAAACGGGTAATTGCTGCTAAGTAGAGCTGGGTGTGCGTGCGTATACTCATGTCAATCTACACCTAGATAGAGAAAGTTATAAAAAATATAAATAAAAATATAATAGATGATAATGTGATATATTGTTAAAAAAATGTTTTCTTTAATTTGTAAGGAAAATAAATGGTTCCAATTGGGTCTATTCATTGTGAGTTTCGTATTCTTTATTGTATTAGTCGTCTTCTTTTATTTATTTATTTTTTTTAATATTTCTCTAACTGATTCACCTCATTAAATGTGGAAGAAAAAAAAATCAAATAAGTGCGTACAACCACCATCAGCGGAAGGCCAGCGTGAGGTGAAAGTGAACAATATTTATTTTCACTTTTGAGCGTCATAAAAAGATTGCCAAAGACACCAATCAACGTCATACGTTTTTGCATAAAGAGAAGAAAAAAAAGAAATATAATAGAAAGAGAAACAAATGAGTATAAAATATAAAATATAAAAAGAAATAAGTTTGCATCTCAATCAGAAGACTCAAATTTTAGGTCTGATCATTTTTAAAAGTCATTTAAAAGGTCAAATTATAATGATTGTATAAATTCATATGAAGCAAAATATTTAAAAAATAATGTCACATAATAAAAAAATATTCCTAACCTTGTCGTATTTCTTTAAGCTAAGAATTATCGGAACTATTAAAAAGTCTTAGAGAAATAGTATGCCAGTGGAAAAAAAAAAGGAGTTTTATTATACTAAGTATAAAAAAATTGATAAACCATTTTGCATTTAGGTCGAAATATCATAAGTGGGCCTACATTTTTTCCCCAAATGTGATAACCATTTTTACTTTGTAAGCATATAAGAGCAACAAACAGTGTTCTAGGTCCATCAAACACCAAAACCCACGTTACCCAACAAGTAAGACTTTTGGGTTACGTTATTTATTTACGTATAATATCCCCCTTAAAGAAAATTTGACTATTTTCATGCAACCTGACTTCGTACAGCAAGTTTGTTGGAACTGGATGAAAAGGGTACCAGCGCATGAATATGACATGTGAGAAGACTGATCTTTTGGGGGGGGGAAACTATTTAGCTCAAATCAACACTAATGGACAAACCCAATTAATAAAAATCACTAGAACCATAACAATCAAACGGGTTCCTTTTTCCCTTTTCACTCATTTTAACAATTGAAGTTTATGGAATGAAATGACCATCACTAACTGGAGATAACATCAACTTGAATAGGAAAAAGAATGCTAGTAGTAATGTCTAATTGGTAAAGTTACAAGTTATTCAACTCCTAGGCATGATAACATTAAACAAGGAATGTGTTTGTAACTGTGTGTAAACACTACCCAATCTAGATTTTGCGTCTAACCCATCATAAAGTGGTGTTAGAATGTGGTTCCAAACACGTCTTTAATTGAATCATGGCAAAGGGCAAGGAGATAAATTCACACCAAATTTTTGTTCATCACGATAGCAATTACCTAATCGGAACAAGGCAACGTCTCCTTAAAGTTCAGGCATGCCCCGTCCTGTTTTAGCATTGCAAGTCTTCTCTAGCACAAGATTCATAGGAGTATTTTTAGGACCAACTGCCAAAAATGAATAACAAACAGGATAAAATACTCAGCACGTTTCTGAAAAAAGTTTAAATGTATCTTTGAGAATTAACAAGGCTTGGGTTTCTCAATTCTGTAAAAAGTTTTAATGTATCTCTGTCAATTAAGAAAGCATGGGTTTCACTGAACTACATGGATCCCTACAAGTTTTGCACATCTGCAAGAACTGAAGTAGTTTCCCGCAACACTAAGATGGAAAAATAGCTGTATAGAAGCAAGAGAATGAATTCATGCGAATTACCTATTCCTTTGGACCTGGCTTCTGGCTCTCAATGGAATATTATAGAAGACTTAAATCCATTAATCCAAATAACTTTGATCGACAACTTACAATGTTATATATACACTTACTATACATTACAAATGATGTTTTTAATTTGAGTTTCTGCATATGGAGCGCAAGTCCAACATGCTTTAGTTGATACCAAGGGGGGGAAATCATGTAACAATACACATCCTAGTCCTAGAAGCAAGATTTTTAAGACAATGGAAAGCACTTAATAAATCTTAAACCTTTGATGATTAACATTATTCAACAATTAATCTACCCTCTAAAAAATCTTTCTTTTTAAGGTGTGGTGCTAAGTTGCTATCTCGAATTTTCAATAAGGTCAAGTCAGTTTAAAGAATGTCTCTAAAGTGCAAGGAGACTCTCCTTTCTCAACACCAAGTATAATAACAAGGTTATGGATAACAATGCATGTCAACAGACATGTAGCAAAGAAGATAAGCAGTACATCTTTGAATTAATTGCGAAAAATAAAGTCTCTATCACAATAGTTCGCTTTGTTTGATGAGTCATCTAATTAGGTAGATATACACATGTAATTAGTTAGTGATTCGTTACTCACTCTGGTCTATATCTATATATTATATATTATATAAGCCACATTATTGGCTTGTTTGTTTCACACACCTTTCTCATAATTCAAGTTCATTTTCCGTCTCACTTTTTCTCGATTCTCTATTGGCTCTGGCCATGTTTTGTCAACAACTCATACATGAAAAAGCATAATTAAGCTTGTTAGATACTTACGGACTGCAGGTCTTGGGGTAGTTCTTATCTTTAAAATCTCAGGACGAGGGACTATGGACCCTGAGGTTCCTATTCCTCTGGACACTCTGACTTTAGTACCATCTTCAAGATATTTAACTCCAACCTTGCAAGGCTTGCTGCACAAGTAAAAGTTGGTAACTCTTACTTTCATACATGTTAATGATGTTATCCCGTTTGGAGATGCAATCACCAGTTCAATATCTGAACAATGACATACCCTGTCACTGGGTCAAGAACTTGCACATTGGAGGCATGCAGTGGGGCTTCCACTGTAAAGATGCCCCCTTCATGACCTTGCCCTTGCTTTATATGCTTCTTTACCTATAAAGAGGATGACAAAAGGCATTGGAGTGAGAAACCTATCAGGAAAATTTACACAATCACATGCTCAATGTCACAATTGATTAATATTCTGATGCAAGACACATTGACAGTGGAATTGAAAACATAATCTAAGGAAGATAGGGCATTAGAAAAACAGAAGGACCAAATTGTGATGATAATATCTCTCACCAGGTTTTTACTCTCTACAATGACACGATTTTGAGAGCGAATGACACGCTTTATAATCCCGGTCTCACCCTTATCTTTGCCCCTTGTTATCATAACCTGTTAAAATGTGTGACTGTGAGACTAAAAATTATAAAATAAAGAAAAAAGTGAAATTAATAAAGATATGGTGGGTTTGAATTGGCTGACTCACATTATCTCCTCTGAGAATTTTCCAGTGCCTAATGAGTTTCTCAGCTGCTTTCCAACCCATACAGGATGTTCCTGCACTCTAAAATCACACAAGCTGCTGAATCAAGAACACCCGCAGAAAGCCATGAATATGGGTAATCGGTTTTAAAATAAATTGGAGGTACCAGTCTCTGAAGTTTAGAATTATTAAATTTATATTTTATTCTATGCAACAAACAGATGAATTTTCGACCTAGCCCCATACATCACTTAATTAAATGAAATGATACCGAAAGCACAAACCTAGATGATGACGAAAAAAATGCAGGGTTGAATTGAATAGAGATAGAGGATGAAAATGAGTTTGGTGAGAGCAGGACGTACCTTAGTGTAGCGTGATGGTGGCACGCTGTGAGTGTGAAGAAGCCAAGGAACCTTCAATCCAGGTGTGAAAACGGCCTTCTTACACTTATTAATTATAATTTTTATTATGTACCCAACAATGCAAGGCGTATTTTAATTTTATTTTCATTCGTTCAATACTTTTAAATTTCTTTCTAATTATTAATATTTAACAATTTTAAGTAAATTAAGCTACCTTGTGGGCTTCAAGGAGAAAAGGCAATAGGCGGAGGAGTTTGGTCATTTGATCCAAGTAGAGCTGGGCCTGCAAACAAAATTGTTTCAAAAAATTAAATGCATATCTAGTTTATTTATATAAAAAATATATACATCATTTTACTTATTTTTATAGGATTTAAAATTTTTATTATTTTAAAAAAATCCCAATCACGCACGAAAAACTTCATTAAGTGTTTAATTGTTTGTGGTATTCAACTTAAATTGAATAAAAATAAATAAAAAAATTATAAGGTTGATTTGTGTCAGCTTTCTAAGCTAACAAATTTTAAACTTTGTTCAACCTGACAAAACTTGAACTCTCATTTTCTTAAAACATTATTATCCGTTTTTTCTTAATTATTTTGTAGTGTTATTAACAATTGGTAAAGAGGTTAACCGGATAAATACGCATGTCGCCCAACCAATCTAATTTGATTTTGAGTGTCTATAAATAATTATTTGTAAAAAAAATAATAATACGGAATTTGATGCCTTTATTTAATTTTTTTTTTTTTTAACTCAGCAAACCTAAGACATGCTTTAGCAAATTAGTTTCCTTCACAATCAGGGTGTGTATTGGGTTAAGATTTGAAAAGATTTTTCATCAACTGGGAGAGAAGTAAAATGCTAGGATGATTACGACTACAAAATATGAAAGCAATATTGAAATAAATTAATCAATAGCAGGAGCAGCCGGTAAAGGAGAACCAGAGGCTGCAATTTACAAAAACTCTATTACATTAGATATCCAATTAACTTTTTTGTCAAATGAAATGTGAAAGGTCATCAAAATGGAACACAATTAATTGCACCTTTGCACATTGCAGGCATTTCATCCACGTTGCTTGCTTAGAACTCTGTTAACGAGTATTTGCAATGGAACATTAGCTGATACTAGAAGGCAGGCACAATCCACACTAGAGCTTATCAAAGACAGTAGTGAATCACAGCACGTGGCTGATGGAGTTAAACCATTGTTGATGCTTCCTGTGATGAAGTTGGCACAAGGGGTGATAGTATTGATTATAGAGGTCGTGCAGGGCGTGACCAAAAAATGTAGTGAAGTGAATATTGTAAGGGCTAATATTAATATCAGTGTTATTTTTGAATTAGAGCTGAGGTGTCCCATGAAGATTAATTGTAAGTATTGGCTGCAAGAAGAATGATGAGTTGTCTAATTAGGACGGGGTAGAGGGGTTGATTAGAGATAAGCAGGGAAATAGGTAGATTTGAACATGGGGGAGGAGTTCAACTACCTTAACTAACGCTTCTATTAGAAGAATCTTGTCAATTACCCGGGTTTTAGTTTGGTGTGGTTGGCTAGAACAGAGCTTTCCATATTTTGAAACCAATTTTTTTATGAGTAAAAAAAAAAAGGAAAATTGAGAGATTATCTCAGTAAAAAAGACAGAAACTTGAAAGATTTAGTTATGTGAATTTTTTTTTTTTTTTTTGTGTTGGTCACATTTTACAGATGTTGGATTGCATTTATATGTTAAAAAGAAAAAAAATTGCCCAATAAATACATTAACAGATACTAGCACTTTTACTAGGAAAAATGCCCTAACACTTTAGGAGCTTCTTAGTAGCCTCCTAGTTGATCTTCTGATCAGTTATCGGGAAAGGTTTATTTATAAAAGCAAACAAAATTCTATACTCTTAAGTATATATGCTCAATCCCTAATCATTATATATCTTAGATTAATACTGACTTAAGCGTTAAGTAACTTTCCTTCATCATTTAAGTTAGGAGTCAAGACACTGAAGCATTTCAGTTAGGGATAGTCAACTAGAAGATCAACTAGGTGGCTCATGAGAAGCACATAAAGTTTTAGGACTAATCATAAGAGGAGAATCCAACCCAAAATAGTAGTCTATCAAGTGAAAGAACCATAAGGCTTGAGTATCACATCAAGGATTTCATGTTGGAGGACTGGAAATAACTCTTTTAATAGTTTGAATCTCACTAAAAGCATCAATTTTTAAAATGCTATAACTACAGAGCTACGTGGAATAACAATTACATAAAGCTATAAGGACAAAATAACATGGTTATTGAAAAATATTTTTTTTATTAAATAACAATTAATGAAAACCATGTAAGTGTCATCACATGGCGTTTAGGGAATTAATAATAAAAACTAAACTCAGTCTATTTATAATAAATTAAGCCAATATAATCTTTTAACTACTTAATTTTTTCTCCTTTTAGTTTCAGGCCTCTCTAAGCTCAATCTATCTATCTTAAAGACTCTCTTGAACCATGTCAGAACAACACCCATCACTTTTAAAATAATTATTATAAAAACTAATAATTTCTAATTATACATTAATGCCCGACTAAGTGAAAATTATATTGTCAATTTATTTTAAATGAATTCGTATACTATTTTATCATATTTTGAAAAAGCTTGAAGGAAAAATACGTATTTGGGATTGCAAATGGCATGATGGAATGCAACCACAACATTTTGATTGCCGGACCATAAATTGCAATTCGCATATATCTGCACCAACCTGCTACGCAGTTGTGAATTTGCAACCATAATCACGAAATTAAAACGTAAGAAAATCTAGGCCATTCGATCTCAGTACTTATTAATGACTAAAGTTAAGGAGCTTCCTCTTGGTTCAAAATATTAAAGTTAATTAGGTCCTTACATCTCTTAAGGAGGTGGTACCGTGGTAGAGTCAAACATACTCTAGAATATTACGACACTTTAATTATATAATTATATTAAACAAAACAGCCCATTAGTTAATAATTATCGATAAACACTTCCTTTTTGGAAAAGTTAAGCTTTTACATGTCTTTAATTAGAAAGGGTAGGCAACCTACATGACTTGAATTTAAATAGCTGGCAATGGACCAACAACTCCTTCGACTGCTCCAGTTGGTTCTCCTTCTGGTTCATCAGCTGAATCACCTGAAGGCTCAATTATTCCTTCTGCTTCAGACTTTCCCTCAGGTATACATCACTTTGTACTTAAACTCACAAAAAAAGATGAAGGAGAGAGATTCTAATATAGACTTTGTACATAAGTTTCATGCACTAAACATTTTAAAGTGATTTAAGTCAGTTGGTTAAACATGACGCAATTTTCATCTTGACGAAAAATTATCTACATACTATGATAAAATATGTATCAAAAGCACAAGGGCTATAGCTCAGTTAGGTAGAGCACCTCGTTTACATGAGCGCCAATGTTTTTTTTGAGAGGAGTTCATCTTGTAATCAAAAGAGTTTATCTTATAGTAAAAAATCGATGTCTTATTCTATTTTACGGAACAAAACAAGAGAGCAATAGCCTGACAAAGGGTTTAGCCATAAAATCGAATTCATCATTGATTTGAGATATTGATAAGGTGAATACTCATTTCTCGTCAATGTTATGTATGAGTTGTTGTAAATCCATTGATATCTGTTTTTTTGATTCCATCGGATAAACAAACATTTTAAAGTAATAATATGATCTTTATTGATTCACTTAATTCTAATAGTTGTCTACACAAAATAATCTCTCATCAAATGCATGCCTGATACTAGTCATTGAGACGGTTAGTATATGAATTGCGCGCATAAATATTGCAGAAAATGTTTTAATTAAGTCATTTAACTCGTTTTGGTTAATTGCAGGTGCAGGATCTAAAACTGTGCCATCAATAGACGGTGGTTCATCTGATGGAAACGCTATTAAAGTCCCCTCCCACTTGGTGCTCTATCTTCTTGCCCTTGTGTCTTGTGTCTTAACCTTCACCAAGTTCTGATTATTTTGAGCCAACAGAGATTTGAGTGCTGAATTTTTATGTTTAGTGTTCCTTGCCATAGAAGATATATATTTGACCTCGAATAAATAAAGGAATATTTAATACATGAATTTGATAAGAAGTACTTGTTGGTGCTGATGGACTGCTATTTTGTTAATATGAATGGGCTTAGCTACTTTGTTGTTAACTGTTACTTCCCCATGCAAATAAACTAAACAAGGATCTATACAAAAAAAAAAAAACTAAACAAAGGACATGATTATTAGTTAAATAGGCTAATTAACTATTTATTCTATAAGTTTTTATCAAATAAAGATTTATTCATAGAATTATTTATAAAGTTTATTCAGTTAAATTTTAAAAAATATTTGAATAAATTTTACGAAATTTATTGAAATAGTTTTTTAGAAATTATTAAAAGGTCATAAATTATTTATAATCTCAAACTCTTTTAAACATTCTCAGAATGTATCATGATCGATGAAGGATCTAGGACCAGTCAGAGTAATTTATTTTTAAGAAATAAAAATTAATAATAATTATCATACATGTTAAAATAAATTAAACATGAGATATAGAATGAAACTTAAGGTAAATAAAAACGTAAAAATACCAAAGAGAATCTTCAATAAAAAAAATCAAAACTTTTCATCTTAATTAACTTTTTGATGGATCTCACATATTTATTCCAATAAAAGATCAAATTTTGTGATCTTAAATTATTTTTTATAAGTCTAACAATAGATTAACTTCTAATATTTATTTATACTTTTTGTGAAGAGATATTAAAATATTTTTTTGAAAACATGTACAAATCTTACTTGTTACGGTAGAAGAACAGATTTTCAAAGTGAAAACCAATCCACTTACTTCAATAATAAATTTTAACAAGATTAAATCTTATATAAAAGATCAGATTATAAGAACACTTCTTAGAGATGCTCTAATGAATTGAAAAGAGAAATAAATATATGAAAAAAATAAGTAAATAAATTAAAAGATTAAATTTATTTTTTTTCAAAGTCAATAAATTTTTTATTTATAACTCTAAATGCGATGCAGGTCCAACAATGATCAATAATTAACAATTCATAAAACAAATAATTAAACTAGGTACTAGTGTTTTTGCACAAATTACGATAATATTCAATTATGATAATTTTACTTATTTGTTAGCAAAAATAACAAGAAATTTAAACAACACAATCTAGTAAAAATATATATTAGTAATTGGATAAAAATAATGAAATTCAACCACACCACACTACAACTATCAGTTAAATCATTTCACCAATCCAATTTATTATTTTTCTAAGTGAATGGATTAGATTGAATTTAAATGTAAATGAATTAGATTTTTTTTTTTAATAATGACAGTGCTTTATTAAGAAGAAGGGTCAATAGGCCTAACTGCCTAACATCATCCGATACAATACTAAGCAGTTGGGGGGAGGGGGGATTTCCTCAACCCAATATCTCTCTTTAACAAAAAAAGCTAATTTGGCTAAATTATCAGCAGCCTTATTTGGCAATCTATTTACAAAATTGAAAGAATGCAGATTTATATAATTTATCAACAGAGAACAGTCTTGGAGAACACCTAAAAAGTTGCTTTTATAATGAAAGTGACCGTCGTTCCAACCATCAACAAGTCTCTTGCAATCTGACTCGAACTGGATCCTTCCAAATCCATCTGAATGCAATTGCTTCTGCCACGTGAGGTTTATAAACAGCAAGGAATAAACAAAGAAGCACAAGCTAGAACCTCTCCAGATTGGTCCCCATATATAACACCAAGCCCCGAACCTGTGTTCCTTCTTACTGCAACATCCAAATTAGCCTTGATGCACTCATTGGGTGGTTTAGTCCATTTTGACATACGATTCCTCTCAACTGTAGCAAATCAGAATCAACATCATCCAAGCAAAGGCTTTGAAATTTTGAAATACCAAAGGGTCCAAAGAAACCCACATATCCTAGCCACAAACTCCAAGTCACCCAGGCCCAAGCACTTATCAAACCAGACAACAAATTTAGTATCCTCATCAACATCCATTCTCCCCCGCCCCCCCCCCCAAGCATGGGAGGCAAACCATGCTCTTTTGGACTCTTCACATAGCAGTAAAGAGTGCACCACAGTTTCTGCACATTGCCCACATCTAGGACAGATGGGATCAACATCTAAACCTCTCTTCACCAAGTTTGATTTGATAGGGAGGATATCTTGGCAGCATCTCCAAGCTAAATTTAAGCATTTTGGGATAGTAGGAACTGTCCACAATTTCTTCCAAAGGTTTCCGGGACAAGGAGCTGGATGATGCTTAGGAAGCTTGATTTCTCCTAAGAGCATGAAAATAGCCAGATTTCACAGTATGTTGGCCATCACTGGTGAATTTCCATATCAGACAATTTGTATTACATCTCCTTCTGAGTGGAATAGAAGAAAGAATTTTTTCAGCATTAACTCTGGTACTCAGAACATTTTGGCTGAAAGAGACCTCTGTCTTGTTGAGGTTGATTGATTGTTCGGAAGCAGTCTCAGATTTTTAAGAGACAAGATAAATGGGTAGCTTCTTCAGAAGTAGCCCTAGCAAACATAATGCTATCATCAGCAAAGAATAAGTGAGATATGTACGGGGCCTTTGGACACACTTTAATCCCTTGCAATGCTTGTTGCTCCACTGATTTGGTAATAAGAGCAGAAAAAGCCTCAGGGCAGAGAATATCTCAATCCCCTCAAAAGATGAATATTCACTTCCAAGGGCGCCATTAATCAGCACTAAGGACTCAATAGAAATACATCTCCAAATCAGATTGCACCACCTAGGGAGAAATCCCATAAAAAATAATACTCCCCCCAAGAAATTCCATTACACCCTGTCAAGCTTCAACACCATATAACTTCTCATTCATTCCTGTCTTCTTTGTATTCAAATAGTAAAAAGTCTCAAAAGCCACTAGTACACTATCAGTAATAAGTCTACCAGGAACGAGTACACTTTGATTTATACTCACTATAGAAGGAAGAATTACCTTGAGTCTGTTTGCAATTGTTTTGGTGATGAGCTTGAAGATAACATTGTCTAAATTGGCTTGAGTGAGTAGGCTTCTTTACCTTAGGGACTAGTGCAATGAAAGTCTTATTCAAGGTAGGAGGTGTCCCAAACCCCATTCAGCTAAGTTCTCACTAGTCCTCTTCTAATTATCCATCACTGCATCTCCTGGGACCCAAGAATGTGTAACAATTTCCTTGTAATCCTCTTCTTTTTCCAACCACAACTGTTCAAATCTATAAAGGCAGGGTCTAGATCTTATTCTCCCTACATCTCCCGTGGAAGAGCTGCAATCCACCATAATTGGGTTATGATCAGAAAAAATGCCTAGACATTACACTTTTGTTTTCTGGTCTAATAATTATTATGTCACCCTTTATAGTTCAAAAGCAACTACAGGTTTAAGAGCTCAAAATGTTTTTAATTTACATTTTATTTTAGTGTTTAATGTATAAAAATATTTCTTTATAGTGAGTATTTTTCTGCAATTAAAAGTTTAACTGCAGGAAATTCAGTTTTCCCTAAAAAGAGTGTAATGACTAGTAATAGCAATCACCTGAGCTAGTAATTAATACTAAAATCGATTATTGTCACGCTAGGTTCCAATTCAGGAGAATAGATAATCACGTTCATAAACAGAGCGAGATAATATAATTTTCGCTAGTTCAAGCTTTATAATTGAAATGTGTCGTTAGTATAAAATAAAATACAAAAACTAGGTGCAGAACATTGTTCACATAGTGACAATTTTTACAATGACCTATCAACAATATGATATTATATTTCTATTTTAATTCTTTGCTTATCCTTTTAGCGAAGGAAGTGGACAAATAGAGTGTCTCTTCTGCTTAATGATTGAGTAAGCCTTTTACCGCCGCAATAGAAAATTATACATGTTAAAATTATCACTCTAGAAGACTATAACCAGAATCAGAAGACTATAGGACTCTCTGTATAATACTCGTTTAAAAGTAATAATAGCCTAACGAGTGATAACCTAATAATATGAATAAAATGTTGGTGCTGGTACATGTAGTTTACGCACATTGGTTTCAGCTTCCCGACCAAGATTACAATTGAAAACCTTGAACATCACTGCTACAGTATCAGATTGTTTTCCTACATCAAATTTACTTTTGTCTTGTGTCCAGTGCTAAATTGACACAAGCTATTGCTATGGAAAGTCCAAAATTTGATTTACTTGATCGCCCAGTCAAATAGGCCGAGGCCGACCGAACATATATAAGAAGATTGAATTTTGATCTTGAGTCTAATTGCATTCAATAAATAAGGGTGATATCAAATGTTTTTTTTTTCGTTGTTGAGTTTGAGTTATGGAAGTAATATATGATTTTTTTTTAAAAAAAATTATCTTATTTAAAAAACTTCATTTGAATTTTTAAAAATAAGTTATTTTCAATTTGTTTTAATAGAATGCCCACGTACAATTTAATTTATTAACACTCTAGCCCTAGTTTAACGAAAATTTATTAAACAAGTATTTGATTATACTATTTCTAAAAAATGTCCTAAGTTTTATCGTTGCAAATAGACTTTTGTAGTAAAGTAAGATCTGCAAAAGTATTAAGATTTTTCCTTTTTGTAAAACGGAATTTGTAAACCATTAAATTTACCTTAAAATTCATATACCATATTTTAAAAGGACATCCAAACATGCTTAGTAATCTCCTCAACACTTGCATATTTATTTTGAATTGAACTTCAATGACCTACATATTTCCTTGAGTCAATATATTCCTGGATCCTCTATCATTTACAAATCTTCAAATCTCGTCAATGTAAGGGTTTTTCAATTCCCATATTAAAGCAGATGGGGTCTAATTCTGGTACTAGTGACCATGTTCTGTCTCCATACCGTTTCTCAATCAAGTTGCACGCCACACTCTGGTTTATCTCTTTGTCTATGTCACACAAAACTCCAAAACCCACATCCTCTTGCTGCCGACACCAGTTAATTTTAATAATTTCTTCAGCAAATCTTTTCTTCCATTACTTGCTTACTTAAACGCCTCCACCCCTCCTTTATTGTGATTGCACCTCCCCAATTGATGTTTGAGCTGACAACATACCCCATTTCCTTCAACAACCAAAACTCATTAACCATATCCTCACTCAAAAAAAAAGGAGTATTCAATTTGCTCCATGTTTCTGTCAATTCATGTATCATCATATAATGATATAGAGCACTAGTTAAAAAAAAAAAGATATAAACGTTTCAATTTTGTCTTAAAACTCAATTTGAAATGAAAGAAAGATGGCATTATTTTCAAAACTTGATTTGCAATATAAAATATATTAAAACCTGAATTTGATCAACTTCTTTTTCTTTAGTATTTGCGACGACTTTGACTTTTACCTTCATCTCACAGCCTAGACTTTTTCGCCTTGTCCTATATTTTACTCTATTGTTATGCATATTTTTTTCAACACCACAATTTCATTCGAGTTGAACCGTGCATTACGAAAGTGTTATTATGGTTTATTTTGGCACTTTGCTTTATCATTTTGAACAATTATTATAAATTTTAATCTGCTACTAATAATGATCAATAGTTTTGATATTTTTTTACTGTTTCAAGACTATTAACCTAATCTTTCCTAAAAAAGAAAAACTATTTACCTAATACATAAATTTGAAACAATGGACACAAAAGCTATACATCTCCGATGCCTCTTCATTAAATTAATTATCTGATAACATCTATTTTTCAATATCCCCATAATTGATTTTTTTAAGTTGGAATATCGCCATAACTGATTGAAACTACATATTGTCTAGAAATTGTTTTTCTGTTTAACTGTTTAAATATGTTGAAAATGCTTCATATTTGCGTTACATGTTACAGCTTAAGAACGACTTCTTCTAGACACTTGATACGAATCTTGAAACTTTTCTTTTCCTCACAAATATTCTTCAAAACAAAATTTCATTATATCAGTAATTAAATTGATTCACCTTGTCCTCTAAATATTTAAGTATCAGTACCCAACAAGCATATATATAGCCAGCTAAGCTTGAATGAACCAGCATTATATAATACTTTTGATTTAATTTTGTCATGGTTTTATTATTCTTTTCTTGTCATCTCCTTTTCCACGTGCCGTTTTCATGCATCAACTAACTTGGATTTTCCTTGAAGTATTGCACAATAATCTCTCAAGCATGGGCAAGGGGAAAACAATATTTATGAGAGAAAAGAAAAGAAAGATTCCATGTTCTAGAGATCAACCAAGAAGGTTTGGGGAAGAAAATGAAAAGAACTAATAATATTCCTAGAAAAAGACCACGCAACTGTACTAAGCGGAAGGGAAGAAGATTAATTGAACCTGAACGCAACATAAGGTTGTCATTACCCTTAAAAAAAATATCAAACAATAAATTTACACCATCGAAAAAAATATATATACAAAATTGATTTGCATAAAAAAAAACTTAAAAGTGAAACGTTAAAGATGTTTTTATATTATTTTTTTAATTAATAGTATTAACATATCACTATGTACAATAAAAATAACGCGTTCAATTTTTTACTTTTGTGGAACAAATTGAATTTTAATTAAAAGTAGGAAAAATAGTGGGTGTTTTTTTCATGAGCGAAGGTGTAAGTGAGACAGAACAATAACGACAACGTTAACATTGGCTTCTGTTGCAAGTTGTAAGTGGTAACTCTTTCAACTCAGCCGTGCAAGTTTTGTTGGCAGCGCACGAAGGAACCATCTTCTCTTCGTTTTCCTTTTTTTCTCAATCACACCCAAATCCCTTCCTTCCTTCTTCGCTATTGTCTTCTCTTTCAGGTAAACCTCTCTGTCTCTCTTTTAACCAATCTTAGAATAATAATAATAATAAAAGAGAAACAAAATTCTCTGACTCGAATAGTTGCTACTGGATGATGCCTAATTTACACAGTTTTTCGTTTTGCGCAGAGTTGATCGAAATCCTTTTTCTTCGGTTATGTTGAATTTCAACAGAGTTTTGATTTAGGACTCGAGAAAATTCTTCGGTTATTTTCCTTTTTTTTTCTCCTTTTTCTTTTTTGTTAAATTGTTTTCCTTGTGCTGAAATGTTAGGGTTGGAATATCAATATAGATTGGAATACGACGGTAGAAGTTAATAGCGAGGTTTTTCATCTTTATTGTCCAAATTCTTCGTAGAATGTGTCTAGCTTTTCCTTTTGTTGCTGTTTTTTAGTGATGACGTTTTCGGGAAATTTCAGTTTTGGATCATAGATTGAAGCTTTCAACTGATGTTCTTCTTCAATCAATTTTCCTTTCTTTTTCCTTAGTGGAATCGTGTCAATTGTTTTTTTTTTTTTTTTAGAATTCATGCACAGCAATAGAATTTTCTATTGAGTAATGCTCTATCCTGCTACAAATCCTCCTAATACTTTATAAGAACGTATTTGATAAATAAAAAAGTAAATGTTTTTAATATATGCTGAGTCTCAATGTAGTGATTCATTCTATTCTAGAAAGGCAAAGTATCACATTCTTGTTTGGACTTGATGAGGAAAGCTATGCTGGCTTGATCCATTTACAACTGCAGTGACTTAGATGTCTCTGACGTTGGTATTTCCTTTCATGTTCACTTTCTGTTGTTTCTGTTTGTTGATTTGCAGTTGGAGTTGGATATTTAGTGTTGGAAGTTTTTTGATATATGCTGCTTCCTTGATCTTTTAGAGTCTTTTTATGTAATTTAGAATCATGAAGTTGACCTGTAGGAACTAAGACAAAACTTCAGAAGGTCTTTGTAACTGTTACTAACTGGCCTGGGCATGGGAATGCAACTGGTCTTTAGTTTTGGCTCATCCCAGATCTCAGATATATCAACTGGAAATATCATTCCTTCTGTACTGAAAGGAAAGTTAAAAAAAAAACATAGCATAACATAACATTCCTTGGCTGTTTTATGCATGTTCTGGGAAATAGGTCCTGCAGATTAGCTAAACACATGTATCACTGTCATAAATTCTTTGAAAACTAGAGATAAAACATGATTTTATTGTGTGATAAAGTGTTCTGGGAATTATGTCCTGCAGGTGAGCTAAACACTAGCATAGTAGCATGCATCATTGTCATAAACTTGTTGAAACTGAAGTCAAAACTTGATCTTGTGTGCGATAAGGTGATGGACCTCTTTATTTACAAGGTTGATCTCTTTCATCCTTCTATATAGGTACTCAACATAATATGATGCTGGGTTGCATTATGTGTTTAAGAGAGAGCAAAATGATGTGGTTTTGTCGTTGCAGTGGCAGTTTCCATTCTTAAGTTTTATGTCTTTAATTTATTTGTATGTGAGTGAGCCTGCAAAAAAATTTAGCACTGGGCTGGTTGTTTTGAGTATTTGTAATTTTTGTGAGGAACAATCAAGCTATAAATTTAATTGTTTTCTTAACTTTTCTGAGGGGGGTAAATTAGAAACAGTGTTCTGTAAGTAGTAGTCTCAATTCTTAGATTGGATGGTGTATGTAGGTAGGTAGATAAAATTCAGACTAATGATTGAAGACTAAGAGCACACCAGACAGTAGACAGTTGCTTAGGGTAAAGGAGTGAAAATGGTATGCTTTAGAGTTCATTTTTTTTTAATAAAAATATTAACTAATAGGCTTCTCTATGGGGGATTTTGAGGGCATAAATGCTCGTGTGTTAGAGTATCTATACTGTCCCCATGACTTTCACATTGAGTTGGATAGATGGACTTCTGACCTGAGATCCTTTGGGTCGGTATGTGGCACTAATTGAGATCTAATGGAGTCCAGTGAAGCGTCAAACCTACTGTGTGGATCTATGGTGTTGCCTTGCATCTGAAACAATTGAATATAATTTTTGCATTTAATTCAATATTTTCTTACTTGCAGTTAGCTCTACAATTTTTGTATCTTTTATCTAGCTTTTAAATACTGAAGTTTCAATGACAAATGGCTATCATGAAGTGAGAAAAGAACATGATAAAACATATTCTCATTTTAGTTTCATTTTATTTGTTTTGGATGACCTCTTTGTGAACTCCCCGTTCATTCAAATATAAAATAAATTGCTTATATTTTGGAAACAACCATTTCTCAGTGAAAACATATCTGTACGTGATGATGGCTTTCAAATTAGTAATGCTTTTCTTATATTGCATTTGTATTTCTCAAGTATTACATTATTAATGTGCATAACTGGGTATATATTGTGACCGCAGGTGCACCTTCCAGTAAAGCAGGAGTAGGATAATTGTTGAACATAGATGAAAAGGTGATTGTTATGTCTGGACTGATTGAAGGACTTCCTGATGCTGTTGCAATCAGGTGCCTTGCATGGGTTCCCTTCTACCTCCATCCAAAGTTAGAGCTTGTCTCTCGTGCTTGGCGAGCAGTTGTCCGTGGCCCTGAACTATTTAAAGCTCGACAGGAGCTTGGTTCGTCAGAGGATTTGTTATGTGTCTGTGCTTTTGAACCAGAGAACTTATGGCAGTTGTATGACCCTCTGCGAGATCTCTGGATTACTCTTCCTGTTCTACCCTCAAGAATCAGGCACCTTTCACATTTTGGTGCTGTCTCCACTGCTGGAAAGTTGTTTGTAATTGGTGGTGGAAGTGATGCTGTTGATCCTTTGACGGGTGACCAAGATGGTTGTTTTGCAACAAATGAAGTCTGGTCGTATGACCCTGTAGTACGGCAATGGTCCCCCCGTGCAGCAATGCTCGTTCCCCGTTCTATGTTTGCATGCTGTGTTATGAATGGAAAAATAGTTGTGGCCGGGGGCTTCACTAGCTGCAGAAAGTCAATATCTCAAGCAGAAATGTATGACCCTGAGAAAGATGTTTGGATTCCAATGCCTGATCTTCATCGCACCCATAATTCAGCCTGTTCAGGAGTGGTGATTGGAGGAAAGGTGCATGTACTGCACAAGGATATGTCAACGGTGCAAGTTTTAGACAATGCAGGTCAGTGGACGGTTGAGGAATATGGGTGGCTCCATGGTCAAATGGCAGTTATCAGGGATGCCCTTTATGTAATAAGCTATGGATTAATCATCAAGCAAGACAAAAAAATGAGGAAGGTTGTAGGTTCAGCTTCCGAGTTTCGAAGGAGAATTGGATTTGCAATGATAGGTTTAGGTGATGAATTATATGTGATTGGAGGTGTCATTGGCCCTGACAGGTGGAATTGGGACATCAAGCCACTGTCTGATGTTGATGTTCTTACACTTGCGAGCGACAGACCGACGTGGCGCCAAGCAGCTCCAATGACACGGTGTGGTGGTACCATTCTTGGTTGTACACTGCTGAGAATTTAGGCTTTCACTTTCATGGCTTATGTGATATGTGTGCTCCTACTAAGGAATGTGAATTCCTTCAACAGGAGACAAAGAATTAGGTTGTTCAATGGCTTCTTTGAGTTGTATGTAAGCCATAATATTTGTCCTTGTTGTTTTGTTGACTATTATGTGGTAATATGATCAGGTAATATTTTCAAGCAAAACAATGAAGTTCATGCACTACTCTAAATAATATTAGTGGATATTACTTTCACTCATTTATATTCTTTACTTGATTCGCGAAGATGTTTAAGTATGCAATACTCTAAACTTATTAAGGGTACAACCTTACCTTAATAGATTTGAGTTGGAAGTGTTGGTTTTTGAAGGAAGAGAATCCATAGCAGTAACTGTCAATCATCCTTGTTGAATAGGGTTATGATGGGTGGGGCGCGAGGAGAGTTGAAAAAGATGCATTAAAGTCCCACGTTGAAGAAATACAAGGTTGGAAAAGGTAGCATCTACAATAAAAGAGAAAATAGGTTGCTGAGTAAGATGGTGACGTCCACGAGATCAATGGCTAATCAACATGGCCAGCGATGTGGATTTACTCTTGGAGTAAAACTCCCATTGTTTCTGAAAGTGTAATGCATCATCATAACAGTTAGTTCTTGGAATTAATAAATAAATTTCTGAAATTGAAATATAAGAACAAAATGTATTTTAAGTGATTAATTACAAATTTACACTTGATATCTATTTATGAATTGAGATTGTATGTACAAATTAAACACAAAATCTATTTTCCTTTTTCAAATAGTACTGTTTGTGTTTAGTTTTAATTTGTATTTCGAACGGTGTGAAAAATTTTATAGTCTAATAGTATTACATTTAGGATGTCTTTTTTTGGTAATGGAAAAATATTTATTTGAGAGAACTTCTGAAAAGTTTATTTTAATTTATAAAATAACATAAATATTAAAGCTCTTTTATACTTAAATAAAAAAATTATTTATTTTAGTAAGTTAAGATATATAAACATCTCTATGTATCAAAACTTTTATCAGCACTTATTATTTTCACTTTTTTTTGTCGGATCATATTATATATCATAGTAATAATAATAAAAATAATAGTACATGTTACACTTACATTTCTCTCTTTTATCATTCTTTTCTCTCTAGGTATTTAATAAATTTTGGTGTCCACCAAATTTCTCTCAAGATGTAGAACATAAACCCACTTTTATATCTCAAAGATTTCTAATTAGTTTATAAATAATATATAAGTATTTGCATTTATAGTGTATCAAAAATAAATTCTAAGAAATTGATAATAAATAGTATTTAATTAAATTATTTATCCACTTACATTTACAATTTATTTAAATTATACCCAAATAGTATAAAATATTTTATTAAATAAAATTATTTAATGCTAACATAATACAACTACTCCTTTCATATCTATTATTTTGAATACACACTTTTGAGATGGGTATCTTTTTATTTTTTTTTTCTATTTTAAGCTTGAGATGATAGAAGCGTAGAAGAGTCGAAATACGTTACGTCCCATCTCACGACGACGATGAATGAGTGTACGTATTTGGCGCTGGGCTGGACCGGAGCATGAAAGTTGCTGCTAGAGCCACACCCTTCAGATTGGGCCCCACCATTTTCCTCAATTCTCAAATCTCTCTTCTTTTATTTCCATTTATGCCCCACATGTTTTGATTGAGTAGATGGACCACCCACCCCAAAAACACTTTAACCCACTACGTTATGTTTTGTACATGAGTGAGTGTTGTACTAATAAACCAACCTTGGCTTTGATAGAAATCATGACCCTCAAGGAAAGAGGGAAAACTAATGTGCGATTTGTAGCACAATTTTATGAGACATTGTACACGGATGAGTTCTCTTAAACATGTCATGTATTTTGGCATAAAATAAATATTACGGTCAAGAAATCAGATTTATGGTCCCTTCTTTATATAGAAAAGCTAATTAAGTAACTTTCACCACGAACATGATATGATGTGATCATCTCATAAAAAAAATTATTCGGTGGTTTATATGTCAATATTACAATGGTTCCTAATATATATATATATATTCATAGATATTCTATGTGCAAGGCTCACGTATTAAATTATGAAAATGAAATTAAGCAGCTCAAATGGTTCAATATGCTCCATAAAGTGAAGCCTTAACTTCAAATTAAAAGGATTCAATTTCAACTTTCTATGCCAAAAAAGGCTAAACTATGAGCTATAAAAAATGGTGGTAAATCCAGAGCTATGGATTTTAATTTTACTTACCACAGCAATTTTAAAATATAATGCTTACACTCAGATATAAATTGTGTATTTGATGTACATTTGCTATTAAACTCCAATGCTTGACTTCGGTTTAGTTGTGCTTAAAAACTGTCAAAAATGGGATTAAATTTTGTAGTCGAGAATATTTCACGTGGGATGTTGCACAAATTACGTTATAGAATAAACATGTGAAAATAATTTATTCGACCAAGCCCAGGACCATAGTTTAATAATTGATAGAATACCTCATCTTACAAGTTACAAACTTGCACAAAAGGTGCCTGCATATCGAAGTTAAGCCATAACCACAAATAAAGTGATTTATATATGTACAAAAGGCATAAAAATAAGTTATTTACACAAGTGTACACACCATAGCCATCGTAGTGTACAATGAGAGATAATTAACTACTATTAATTGAAAATCATATTAAGAATATAAAAGTATAAAAAAAAGTCATACTTTTGATTTATTTTTTTTACATCTTTCTAAAGAGACTAATCATTATGATACACAAAAAAAATATCCTTTTTGCCATTAAAAAATTTGGTTAAATAGCATCTTAGTTCTTTAAAGCGTAGAGTGTTGTCATATTAATTTTTGAAAATAAACCCTTAGAATGTAAAACAAATATTTAAATTTAATTACTTACCGTCACTTATTATTTTAATAGTATATTTACTTAAGTGGGAATTTTTTGAATTTTGAACTAAAATAATTTATATGTTACACTATGTTTTATATTTATAATGAAGAATATAAAATGTAATATAAGATTATTTTTAATCATTGGTAATTTCTTTTAAATACTATTGAAATTTAATTTAAAAATAGAGATGAAGGATAATAGTTTGGAAGAAATAGACAAAACGTATAAAATATATAAGTAAAGATAAAAGAAGGGTATTGCAAATACTCAGACATAAATATTTATTATTTACAGTGATCTTGTGTGACTCAAGTAAAATTAACTCACATGAAAGGGATTGAGGTTATCAGATGGGGTTCATGTTTTTAATAGTCCTTCTGCTTGGATTTAATTAGTTATGTTGGCAGATGTGTCTTTTGTTTCTTTTTTCTGTAGGTTTTAGTTTGGACTTTTAATCCCTTGTATTTTAAAAAAAAAAAACATATTTGTCACGTTGTAACACTCTCCTACACCCCTACAAGGAATTTCATGTTTTTACATAAAATTAGGAAGTAAAAAACATGTTAGTACTTTGATTAAGGTAGGGAAAAATTCCGGTATGTGGGATCTGTAAAATTTGAAAAAATATTAATTTGGCTTTCATATAATTTTTTTTTATTAAGTTGATTTCTGTAAAAATAAAACATATTTTTATTAGTCCTTAGCGTTAACTCTGTTAAACGATTTCTTGGTATGATTAATAGATTTTATTACTTTTTTTCTACTTTCTCAACCTCACTTGGAGACACATAAGAACCCATTGATGTTCCATCTTTCATCTTAATCTCATTAAAAAGTGTGAGAAAATCAATTAGAAAATGAAAAAAATTATAATTTTTTAGATATTATCTGTTAACAATTATTCAAATTATTTTGTGGGGTTTTAAGCACAACAACTTATTTAATTCCCTTATAATCAAATTATACATGTAAGTTTATTAAGTTATATTAGATTATTGTTTAACGGACTTACAATAAAAAAATAATAAAAATAAATTTTATTTTTATAGGACTCAAATTAATAAATTTCAAAATCTGATCTAATTTATCGTAGTCAATTAGTTAATTAGTTAGCACATTGGTTAACTATATTCTTGAACACGAAAAAAAAAAATCATTCATTTATCAAATTATCTATTAATGTATGAAAAAAAATTCAAAAAAAAAAGGACAGAAACAAATTCACTTTTATACATGGAGCAATTGATATAGTAGCAAAAGCAAGATGCCTAAGTGGATTACAAAAAAAATTTTGAGGACGTATTTTTTAAATTTTACATGATCTCAAACATATATAAAAAAAAAATAAAAAATCGGAGTGTTATCTCCAAGTACTAAAAAGCCCTTAAAAAACGGAGTAAGGATTACATTTTTTTCTTAATTCTTACATTCGAATATCAAAAAGTACGGAGATTTGTGGAAACAACAACAAATAAAGTTACAGTAAAAAATAAAAAACAAATAATCAAATTGTATAGTTCTAACTGATGTCCATTTGTGTAAGTAATCATGACTTTACTTTTTTCTTTAAAAAAATCTCAAAATGCAAATTAATCAAGGTTTTTTAACTTAAAATAATAAGACTCCTAAACTAAAAATTGTATAGTTCTATTTATATATAATAATTATTTTACATTAGTGTAAAATCATCGCCATCTATAATTTTTAGGTGAAAAAAACCATTTGTTTTATAACGAATTTAGAATTATCCGATATTCTTCTTTAGTTTACTATCCGTTTCCTTGTTCGAAACCACACCAGAGTGAGGACAAAACACCTTGGGTCAGTCATCAGTGAATAAAGGATAAGAAAAGACAAAATAAATAATAAAAAAAATTACGATCAGTCCTTTGGTTTAATGGCACAGTTTGCATTTATAGGGAGAGAAAAAAATAGTATCGTATTATTAAAAAGAAAATTTGAAAATGAAAGCAAAACTTTGAAGTAATAAAGTTTGATTTTCATGTACACAACCTCTTTTGCTTTTTCTTCCTTTAAAAGCCACATTCGAGCATCTATCCTTCTCTCTCTTCCAACAAGTCGAAAGCTTCCCTCTTTTTTCTTCTCTTTCTGTTTGTTCTCTCCATAAAATTCCAGAATTTAAACTCTCACACAAAAAATCATAAACACCCCAAAGTAGCAGTACGTGTTGCACTAGTAACATCTTTTTTATGGGAATATATGCTTTTTTTTCCTGTTGAATAAAATTAAACAAGAAGAGGGAGCAGATGCAATTCAGTTACCCTGACAGTTTTCAGATCACCACTTCTTTTTTTGGCTTTGTGTCTCAAATTCTTCACAAACATTCCCAGAACACTAGGATTCTTTTTTTTTTTTTTCTAAAAAGAACGCTGAACTGAACCTCAAGTGCAACAAGGTACATATATTGTGTGTGTGTGTATATATATATATATATGTTGTTTTTTTGGATATTATAGTCTTCATCAATCAAAGTGGCTTTCTTAGTAACATCAATTTAAATACTTGTTTGTTTTTGTTGGTTAAGGACTTATGCTGCTGAGAAACAGATCAAGAGCTGTGACGAAGCCAAGTTTGATGGGAGATCAGAGTTGCAAAAGAACAATCATCCCTTCTCTATTTTCACCAAAATTCCGAGACTTCACTGTGAAGTGTCTCTCAGCAGGAGCTGAGGCTTTGAGAAGCCCCACATCGATTCTTGAGACCAGAGCCTTATCATCCCCATTTGGGAGTCCTTTGTCACATGACAAGAAGATAGAAGCAGCTATTACCTCCCCAAGAATGCCCTCAGAAAACACACCCTTTTCCTCAAAACGCATTGGCCTTGCTCTTGTTGGTGCACTCAAAGATGAAACTTTTCCTCATAATTCAACTAAACCAAGCAGTGGAACTGTTCTTTTTGGAACTAAGCATAGAGTGAAAATTCCACCTTTGCCACTGCCACCACCTTCATTTGAATCCAAAACATGTGCTTCTGATTGTGCTGCCAAAACCAATGATTCGCAAAATTTTGCAACAGGTCTTATGACTTTGAGTGAGATGGAGCTTTCCGAGGAGTACACGTGTGTGATAGCACATGGACCTAATCCTAGAACAACACACATATTCGAAAATTGTATTGTGGAAAGTTACTGTTCCCTGCCCAATACCCCCAACTCTCCTTCACTCAATTTCCTTAGCTTCTGTCACACTTGCAAGAAGCACCTTGAGCAGACTAAGGACATTTTTATTTACAGGTATAAGCTAGCTCCATTTCCAAAAGTGATAGGTTTAAATGATTCATCAAGTATGATTTTTTATTTTTTTATTATTCTAATTCATTTGGGTTGTGTTTTGTAGAGGAGAGAAAGCTTTCTGCAGCAAAGAATGTCGCCACCAAGAGATGGTGCAAGATGGAGCAAGAAATTCAGAATTTGACAGATACTAATGAGAATTTTTAACTTTCACCACGGCCTCAAAAGTGTTGCATTCTGATGAGGATAACCAGCTAGTCACAATTTTCCATTCTTGGTTAGGATTTTCTATATAATATTTTGTCGTGACTAGCATATTATATTTTACCCTTTTGAAGTTTTGTTTTTTTGGCCTCTCCCGTGGAAATAGAGATAAGAGAGGATGAGGATGTAGAGTTCGTTTCAAGAAATGAGTAGTTTTTAGATTGCTTATGGTTTTCTCCCTTTGTTTTCGGCTGAAGCAGATGATGATATATGACTGAAAACAGTGCCTCTTTTTATTTTCTTATCTGAGTAGATGATGATGATGCATATAATTGTAAATGGGGACCAATTCATTATTTTTCTCGAGAAGATTCCTCTCTTGCAAGAATTCTATTATTTTTATTATTATGATGCTGTTCACGCCCCTCGATTGAGAAAATTCCAGCAAATCATTCAATAGTTTATAAAAAAAAATGGCATTGATAGAGAAATATACATTTGTTAAAAGTCCTTATCCTTACCTATTATTACTTCGTTTTCCTTATCAAAATGTTGAATATTAGGCTTCCATTAGAAAATTTGATACGTATAATAGGGGTATCCTGAAATATCAAACTTTTGGATAAAAGCAATTCTGTATTTCCGTCTCATTTTATAAGTTATTTTGTGTATTTTAACTTATCTCAAAATATGTTACTTCTAGAAACATAAGAAAATATTAACTATTTAATAATATCACGATATATAACTATTTCACTCAAAAACTTAAATAATTCGTAATTATTATTTTTTAAATATTTACTTTTATATTATAAGTTAAAGTATACAACTCAAGAGAGAAAAGCTCTCTCCAGTCTCAATTAGACTTTCTCAATCTTCTGTCCTTTCTTTTCTTTTCTTTGGATATACTTACTATATTTTACATGTTACTTTTGCAACTAATCAAAAATAAATTATCTAAATTTCCTAAAACTATTTTTATTTTATCAATATTTTTATATTTAATCTTCTTAATCATCTATTATTTTTAATTTTTTTTATATATCTCCATTTCTAAATTAAAATTTAATCGTCTTTTTAAAATAAATTTTAAATAACTAAATTTTTTTTATTACAATTTAAATTGTTCATTATGAATCTGAAATAAAATTATATATTTAAATGTACTTATTTATTTTAAATTATAATATAATTTACATATTTAAAATTATTTATTGGCTAAAATATTAGTTTAAAGGAATATTTTATCATAAATTTAAGTAGTTAATATTGTTTTTAGAAGTGTGTATTACACAAAAGATCTTACTAATGTGTAGTTAAAGGCATTTGTTAAAAATGATAACATTTTTTACAACAAACTATTATAAGAATGTATTAATAATATTAAATATTATACTTTTTATAAAAAAAAATAATTTTAAAATTTTAATTAGTATTTTAATATTTTTTTAGAAATAAATAATACTAAGGGGAAGGGATGAATATTAAATTACTAGCAAAATTCATGTCCCACCTCCCCAACACCATTATCACAATTTCCTTAACAGGCCCAACTATCAATGTGTCTTGATCAGGCATAGACAACAAAAGGGTCTAAAATAAAATGGGGTCATCATTAAAGCAACAATACGTACCGCAAAGATAAATTCATAAAACTTCCAAAGACGCGCGTGGTAATGGCGTAAATTATTAGCTTTAAACAATACCGGTCACTATATAGCTTTGCTATGAGTTAAGAAATCCCCACTTCAAAGCAAATCGTTATTCTTATTCACAAAGGGGAAATTGGTGGTACTTTGGTTTCCTTCTTTATGCAACACAGGTACTTTTCTCCGTTTTTGGGCTATAGATTGGGATTGAGACTCTTAACCTTTTAATTAACCATTATTCCGACTTCAAATTTAAATGTATAGATAGGGTTTCTTGTATCTTATATATTATTTGTTTAAGTGTTAAGTAAAAGATGTCTCAATGGATTAAAAGAAGACGGTGTGACCCTTAACCTTGACTCATAAGTACTTTGTGACTACCAAAACACCTATTAGTTGAAATATTGTGTACCCTAAATATGAAAATGAAATTAAATGCCAAACAGGACTTACAAGTGCGCATGAAAATCACCTGCAACCTTGACTAACTAGTCTTGTACCCAGAGAATCATTAATTAAAGAAATTGACGTTGGGGAAGGCTCAGTTCAGCTTATAAGGTTAAAACAAGAACACAATGGAATTGGGACCCAAGGTACTGTAAAGTGAGCACGCTAAAATGCTGAGATGCTCAATTAATTGTGACAAGGAACAAACCAAAGTAACCCAAAAGTGGCGACTCTTTTAACGTCTGCTAGAATTATTAGTTATTAAGGATGAGAAATTAACATCATTCAGACATCTTCATATATCACCAAATAGTTGAAATGTTTCCCTTGAATAGTTAGTTCGGTAAGATAAAGCAATTAAGTCACAAAATAATCAAACCTTGCAATTATATTCGTAGCTAAAATTTTCATTCAAATTACACACATCTTTTCAAACAGTTCATATAATGTACACTCTTCAAAGTTCAAACAGCGATCACGAGTGTACAATATGAACTGTTTAAGAAAAAACGTAATATGAATGTCTGACACTGGGTATGATAAGTGTGAACAGTGTAAATCAGTCAAAAAAGAAAAAACAAAAAAATTGAATGGAATCCAGATGAGTGAAAAATACTGCACCGTAAGGGTGAATAATGCAGATTGAAAATATCACTGGTACTTGTGACAGTAAAACAGCCTTGCATGTCACACTGAAATATAGGAAGAATGGATAGTTCAAATAAGACTCTTCAAAATTTGACAACCAAAAATTTTAAACACTCAATCAACAACTTTTTTTTTCCTCTTTATTTCTATTCCTATTAGAAAGAAAGAAAAAATAAAGAGAAAAAATAGTTATTAATTGGATATTTTAAATTTTTTTTTGTTAAAATATAATCATTCTTTGAATAATTCCAATTTCCAAACAAGATATTAAACGGAATTCCATTGAGATAGTAGACAAGTGAAGTGAGAATTCGGTTCAATGTAGATAAGCTTCTTAATAAACACTTATTAGAGAAAAATGAAATAAAACCAATTAAAAATTCCTGAATGGTAAAATCAAGTTATGCACTTTGAATATTTTTATATAAGTTAATTGAGAGAACTTTACAAAAGTCAGGGTGCTTAAGTTGATTTAACTTAAAAAATAACATTGATTTATTGTACATCTTTATTCTGTTCTCCTGTAATGCTCAGACACATTGATAATATCACTACTAAGTTGCAACCATATTCACCTTACTAAATTGAAAGCATAGGTTTAGAATTAGGTCAGCCAACATACAAACTTTAGCCAATGCGAAGAAAATTGAGAAGTGGATCCGTTGAGATCATATGGATTGAACTGAACAAAGTGAAGTACCCTGACATACTAAAATATTTTGATTTATGAGGAATGTAGTATATGAGTATATCACTCCACGTTCCCGCGTGTAAATTGGTTTATACGAAGGAACCAAACTTGCAGTTGCCATCGCAGGAAAATAGATCTTTCTGAATTGGAATTGTTTAAACATGATACCAAATCTTCGATGCGTGAGAATCAGTACTCTCAATATTTCATAGTCCAAGTTCTATCAATATTAGGAAACCAATTCATTTAAAGATCAAACAACGACAACAGATACAAAAGTTCATAGAAATGCAGATAATCATGCCATAGGTCATAGCTCCCGAAGAACAGCTATATAAATTAACAAGGCGAATAAGTACTAAATTCAGATACAAAATATTATATAGATAATAGTCACTAGCATTATATTCCAGCAGACCAAACAAAATCCATAAGTAACTGCGGCAGAAAGAAAGAAACACAGACAAATTTATGATCCACAAGGTACATTATGGAGAAAAACTGAGTTGCAACTGACCACATCTCACGAGTCAGGATCGAAACAAACTTCATAAAGTTAGCCACCTGATAACACAATGAATAGTTCTTAGCAACTGCAATGTAATTGCATGAAAAGAATTTAGCAGAAGCACTTAAATAATCAACAAGTGAGATCATACCTTAAAATTTGGCATAGCATGGTCAACACACTCCATGATAACGGAAGATAAGCCAGGAGAGAACTAGGTCTAGGACTAAGGAAATAAGCATTATTCGGAATGAAACATATCAGGGGTTTACTAGTAGGTGGAGTGACATGGAATAATCCTAAAAACTGAAGCAGATACTGCAAAAGACTACTACCAATCCCTTCTTACTTTTCTTTGAAAAAAAACAGAAAAGATGATGAAGGGGTAAACTACACCCTCACTGAGGGTTAGCTAAATACAAAGTTAACAAAGAGAAACAAAGATGACTAGGGGAAAAGAAAGACTGGTGAGGAAGGTAGTAACTAGCAAACAGCATTACCATCTAGCAGACTGATATGACAGTGATGCACACCATAAAATCATGTCAGGCAAAGAAGGAAAGTAAAACAATTTAGAATAGAAGTTTGAATGGTTAAGGATTGTAGAAAGAAGAAACAGATAGAGAGAGAGAGAAGGGGCAGGGAGGGGAGTGGATGATTTTACAGTATATACATAATATCTAAAGCAAGAGGCCTAAATCCTATGTAAGAATGAGGGAAAGTTAACCATTCTGTGAGGAGATGATGCTGAGAACTATATATCATAAATACAGGATTCTTCAGGTCCAATAGATTAAATCAATGTCAACCCAAGTCTATTCCAAGCCACTTCTACCCATTACCACCATTCTACATACCAAACATTTTCCCGAAGCTTCCATCAAGTTGCACTATCCATAGCAAAGCCTGCTTTCGATAGATTCCTCTATTATACACCCAGTTACCGTCTCCACAGCAAAGCTTGATCCAAATTCCAAAATCTGGAGATTGTTGACCCACCACCACAGCCAAGATTGTCAAGGGCAACAACACAACCGAAGGCTACATAAACCAACTAAGACTACAAACTTTATTTGGTATCTATACACATCTAACACTAACAGGAGCCTATTGCTCCTTGCACTTCAGTCATCATTGATGTTAAGATTAAGAATGCGACACAGGGTCTTAGTAGCAGAATCAGCATTATCATCAAAGAGATCCCTTGTAAAAGGCAGATCCAAACGCTCCCTGCTAGGGGAAGAGGGCGCAGACTTAGCCACCAGGCGCATTTCAATCCCAGGGGAGGAGGAACCAGGAAGATCAAGAGACACGGTCCTCTTCGGCCGGACGGAAAACTTGGGAATTGGTAAGGAACTGGGAGGTGGTGAGTTTGAGTAGGTAGGTCCAGCCCACAATTCAGAAAGCAAAACGCCCCCACCATTAGGGACATCTTCACTCTCCTCTTTTCTACAAGCTTTACCATTGATGGGAATTGGGGTGCTCTTGGGAGTAACTTTTACTTTCCCAACCATTTTGTTATCAGAGTTAGGTGGTGTTTTAGGTGAACCATGAGATTTCAAAGGAGTTGGCAATATACCAGTCCTCCCAGACTCAAAAGTCCTGCAATTGATATCCCTAAAGCCCATTGAAGGAGAACCCCCAAATCGAGCATGGCCCTGTGACTTGGACCTGCTGCAGTATTGGTTCTTATGCTGCTCAACAACAAAAAGGGTCTCCATAACCACAATCACTGAGTCAGATAGCGAGTTACAGAGGCTCAATCCACTAGATCCAAGTGCTACAACTCAGTACAAGCTATCAGAAACAAGCACAAAACCAAAACTTTGCCGTCCTAAACATGTAACAGAAAATTTCTCCCACCACCAATACACCACACAACCGATTCAAATCAACCACAGAAACTTTCTCAGACACTGAAACAAAAAAATAATAATAATAAAGCGAAAAATACAGAAATTAATAAATCACCGCTACAAAAAAAAAAAAGAAAAAAAATTGAACTCTCTCTTAGGCATAAAAAAATCCACATTTTCAGAAGAAAGAGGGAGCACGAAAATTACCGGTCAGTGCATGAGAAAAAGAATTGAAAAGGGAAGACGAGAAGGGTATGATAGTAGTGTTGCTTTTCCTGATTTCATGGTTTTGGTTAACTTATAGTATTGATTTGTTTGATTTAGTTTGGAAGCAATGAAAGTGGCATGGTTGGAGAATGAACAGCAGCGGATCTGAAAATGAAATGAAGGCCAACACTCAACACAACAATTGCATATGTATCTGCACATCTGTATTAATTAATATAAGCTAGGACTGGTTGGTCTGGTCAATATCGACCAGTTATGTTTTCATTTATTATAGATTTTTCTTTATTACTACCGATAGGTTAATAGGTTATGTTATTATCAAGAAAAAAATAATAATGTTATTGATAATAGTACTACTTTCCAGACGATTTTTTTTTTAATATATGTTATTTAATAAAATTGATGTTAAATTAAATATTTTTTAAGATTATTTTTAATAAATAGTCAGTGAGAATAGTATATAAGATGAGTAAATAAACTACTAATTAGATATATAAAACATATATTAGGAAGTTATTTAACATTTTTTTGAAATTTAACAAATTAATTATATTTTTTAATATCTATGTAAAAAATTTAAATATCATATATTATGAAATTGAGGGAGTATAAAAAATAATATTTAATTACAAATTTTTTATTTTTTTATAATAATTTTTCCTTTTGTCTCGTAATAATTATTGTATAAAAAAATTATTTAAAAGTAATTATTATTTTTGTTTTTTATGTAATACTAATTGTATTTTATACTATTAATGATATGAGAAAAAATTAAAAATAAATTAAGTTTTATTGATAATAAGATTAATTTTATAAAATTATTATTACTTTTTATTTATTTATTGATTTTTATAATTTGTCTAAAATAATTTAAGAGATAATTATAATGGAAGGAAATAACCAAAAAGTCATTAATAATATTTTTTATTATTTAGCACCGTAAAAGTAGTATATAATTATTAAATAATTTAAATTTTATCTGTGCTTTGCTTGGCAGGGGGAACTATAAAGTGATTCATTAAAGCAGTCTTGCCCAAAAAAAAAAAAAAAAAAGAAGAAGAAAGAAAGAAAAGTATTCTTATGCTTTATTGTGCCCGCCGAAAAGTATGCCAAGCACCTACGTTTCCCAATGAAAAGGAAAATTGTAACATTCACAAACAGAATTAATTGAAAATAGGAACGTAATTATCTCATTTTAATTTAAATATAAGAAAAAACATACTCGAGTTTAGTATAATAACGAGTTTTGACTAATTCAACTTATTATTTCCTCTCAAAATAAATTATTATTTCAAAAATATCTTTAAGTTTACATTTAAGCACTATCTCCAATAAAAGTAATTTAAGATATATAATTATTTTTTATGAAATTAAAAAAATTAAATGAAATTAACTAACTGAGAAAAAAGAAAGATAGAAGGAGGAGAAATTGAAGATTGAATATCTCTGTTTTTTTTTTAAATAAAACTAATCTCTCTCTTAAATCAATTTCGCTCTAATTAACATAATATTGATTATATAAGATAAGATTTTCATTAAACCCACATAATTAAGTTTTTGACTCTTCAATGAGACTTTAAGTTATTTTTACAACGTTAATGTTGACTATTGGATTAGTCTATCGTGTAGGATTAATAGCACTTAAAGGTTAAAGTTTATTGATATTTTCTAATGACTTTTTTTAATGAGAATTGAATTCATTTTTTTTCAACAAATTAAATTATATGTAAATTCCCTTACGTTCATCTTATATTATATGTGTTATTAATTAAATTACACTCATCTTATATTATATGTAAATCCTCTTACGTTTCCGTCTGAGACAAAGCTTCCATCTTAAACCGCCATTTATTTGTATCATCGACGTTTTCTCCATTATAATTATCTCATTTAATACTTTCATCTAATTTCCCTCGTATAATGGCAATTTATGTGCACGATAAATTTTCTTCCTCTGTTTTTCCAATGTTTTATCTTCTGCTTTTTTAATGTGCCTCATCGTTTTATTAGATAATAATATATTATAGAGATGATACTTTTAATAATAATGAAGAAAATGTAAAAATATATATTTTTAATTGATGTATTGATATATACCACACATGCAAAAATAGTTATTATATAAATACATTTAAAAGATATCACAGCCTAATTTATTTAAAATAAAAATAGTTTAAATTTTTCATCGAAACAATGAACGTTTAAAGTATTATATTTGAACGTACCAAAAAAAAAAACATTCTCTTTTAAATAGTAGTCTAATTTAGTATATCATTTATGCATCGTAATCTTTGTCTCTCCGATTTACAATAATACGGTGTTTTAGTTTTCACATATGGATAAGTGTTGTTCATAACATGTTACATTGTTGTCGCAGTAGTTTTTTATTACCTGCAATTATTATCGCATTCTTTTATATTTTTTAAAAACAAAAGTTCAACTCTTATTATAATTTTTTTATTTTAAATTTTGTAAAATAAAATAAAAAAATCACCCGAGCCCGGATCTATTTGGTAATGTATCTATTGCTTTTTAATATATGGAAGTAGAGTAGTCGAGAATTGTCACAAAGGATAACGTGAAAAGGTCAATTATTGTCATCTAACGGGAACAAAAATAGTGGTAAATATCTACCAAAAGCCTCATTTGGGAATTAAATATACATTGGGGGCTTATTTAGCAAATAATCAATTTACATACAGCAATTAATGTAATGAATGAATGTACAAATGGTGACTAATCTTCATAAAGAACTTTCCAACATCAGAGTAGCAAGATCATGGGCTTATACTCCACCGACCCTTGTTTGCGTATCATTACCCATTTAAGATCTTAACCATTTTAAAGTGATGTTAAAGAAATGCATGATATTCATTGACCATTTTAAGATGATCTCATATATTCACCGACCATTTTCAAGTGATATTGGGTACGTAACAGTACATTATGCACTCATCATGGATAATTTGTAGTTATTCATTAGGAACCTTAGTGTGTAAATCGCCTTAACCACGAAAATGAAAATAAGAGAGATAAAAGAGAAAATGCAATGATATGTGTTAAAAACAGTTGTAATTTATAAAAATCTGAGTATTTTAGAATTTTTTGTCATAAGATTACATATTTTGTAAAAACTTATAATACTTATTTTTATAAAAATATTTTGAACTATTTTTTTCTCCACTAAACAAATTTTGTGGATTTATCACTATAGCTACTCCAAGTCTTACAAACAATGATATGATTAATATCAATCTTATTAGAATTTATTTTATTTTAGAATTTCATTAAAAGATCCCAGTTTCACTAATACCAATTTTTAACTTGTCAATAGTAGGCTTTACTATTAATCCTCTTAACAAGAAGTTAAAATTCAATAATTATACTCGATATCAACTCTAATACAAAGACTAACTAACGTGCACATGACAGTATAAACAACATACATTCAGGAAAATCAATTTATTCTTAATAAATCAAAACCGCATTATAGAATTTAAATCAAGTCATAGATAAATTATAACCATATCATCTCATCCCACCTTATTTTCACTCATCCTTTCGAAGAATTCAGATTCAGAAATTTATTGTTTTTATTAATTTTTATGATAAATATTCCGTATTGTTAATAAATTTTAAATCACGATCTCCTTTAAATTTTAGGAAGAAATTTCCCTTACACTCAATTTCACTTTCTTTATTTTATTAAATAATTAGAATTATATTTATCATTATTAATTGTTAAAAGTTATTATTATTATTATAATATATCATCTTACTGGCTATTAGTATAAGATGTCTACCATTTTTTAATGTTTATTATTGTTACTTTGGGGTTTTATTATACTGTACGTATCTATAGGTCTATATATTTTGTTACTACAGGTGCATGGTTTATCAACTAATTGGTCCAATTAAAATAGATAGATCCACAAGAGCTCCTCCTAGTCTTCACGTGTATATATTGGTTTTTTTTTTAACGTGTACTAGTATATTATTATTAATGATACTAGGGAAAACAAGGCATTTTCGGTCTAACTGATTTTCATATTTTTTAAATAAATAAATAAAATTTAATGGATGGTCAATTTGTAAATATAATTACAAAAATAAAATGATTATAAAAATGTGTACTGCTGTCATTTCATTCTCTACTCTCTAGCATTTCCTTATTCAACTTCACCTCCAATTTACAGCACCAAGGCGAAACAAAATTTGAAGAGAAGTGCTTCAAGGTAAAGAATGTAGAGTGATTTCCATAAAACCATTAAAGTCCAAAATTTTAAAAAAGGTATAAATGCATAAAACAAATAAGGCTAAATCATTTGTTACACTTGGTTACAGTGGTGTGTGGGATTCGTGAGGCATACTATATTATATTGAAACCTGTCTTAAACGAATTGTTATGAATAACTAATTTATTGTAATATATTTAGAAACCGATATCCATGATAAAAAGAAGAAAAATAAGCCGATATCCATATGTGGTACAAATAATTTTTTATTAACATGTAATAAAAAAGACAATACTATATATATATATATATATATATATATATATATATATATATATATATATATATATATATATATATATATATATATATATTAAATACCAATGGTAATAGTTAACATAATAATTAGCATGAAATTAATTTTTACAAACTCCTATTTCATATTATCGTGTAATAAGCAATAAAATCTATAGAAGAAAAAAAATATATAAGACCACATCAGATAAAATAAAATGGAATCAAATATTTAGAAATGTGCATACTTTAAATTGTCATACTAATTTCATTGTTTAAGATCCATTTCTTTTTTTAAATTTAAATAATGGAAAAAAAATCTAAATTGATATAAATAAGGGCTCTTTCAAACTCTTATTTGATTAAATTCAAATTTCAAAAAAATTGCAACTACCAATAATACTAATAAAGTAATAATTATCAAAATAATAATATTATATATAAATGGTACATATTTATTTATAATTTTATATCTATTTATAAATATTTTATGTAATATTGTAATATTATAATAAATATTATATATATATGTGTATAACTATATAAAATTTAATATTTATTTAATATAGGGCAACTTACACTAGCACTTTTATAGCTTTTTTCAAATTACACATAATACTACTTTTTTTCTATTCCTATTCCCACACTAATTCCTTTTATGTTTGAAAATATTACACTAGACACTCCTTATGTATTAGATTTAAAATCCCCTATAAGGAAGGTAAGGTTATAGTAATGGTAAAATTTCACCCTTAGATTTTGTTTAATTAATATTACATATAATCTCACCCTTATTTATTTTCCTACACTACTAACTCCCTTTAAGTTTGAAAACATTACAATAATACATTTCTTACATGTTTGAAAATATTACGTTGACATCTCCTCAAATCTTACACTAACATCTCCTATAGGAGAGAGAAAAGTAATGATTAAAAAAACAAAAAAATACTTATGTAATTACACAAAACCTCATGGGATATTACTATAATATGTACACTCACACCTATTTTTTTAGGGGAGATGCATTAGTGATTTATTCCATAGATTTAAGACAAAAAAACCTAATTATCTCTTTTGTTTTGATTAATTCGTTTTATGGACATTATAGTAATTAACTCTATTTTATTAAAAAATATATCTCCCGTCTTTAGTTTCCTTTCTTTCTATTACATCTCTTTTGTAATAAAAAACATTTGTTTCTCTCTCATCTTTAATTCCCTCTCTCTCTACCCCCCTCCCCCCACCACACACACACACGTTTTCCATAATGTTAATTGTGATGTGTTAGTATGTGATAAGATCGCTAGACTAGAAAACCAAAGAAGTAACCCGAGTTTAGTTAAGTTTTTAGTTCGACTTGGAAAAGCTCTTATGTCGCATTTTCAATCTATTTAGTTGGAAAATACAAAAAGCAAGGAAGAAACATGAAAAAGAAGTCCACTCTCTCTCTGAAGTTGATAAAAGAAATTCTCCTACGATTGCTGGTGAGATCTGTTTTGCGTTTGAAGTGTGTTTGTAAATCATGGCTTTCTCTTATCTCCAGTTCCCAATTTGGTATTTCCCATCATGACCTAGCTAGCTAACACACCCTCCCGTCGACTTCTTCTTGGATTAAATTAATGATTTTTATGTTGAAGCCAATGATATTGAGGCACTTCTTAAACAATATTTTGACATAGTGCACTTCCATATCCCCCCTCCATTACCCCTGCGCCATGGCATATATGAGTTTTATGTTGATTTTCATCAAAAACATGAGATTTTGGGTTCATGCAAAGGGCTTATACTTTTGCCCTGCAAGAGTAGGCATGATCTTGTTATATGGAATCCATCAATAGGTGTTTGCCAAAGATTACCATAATTTGAATACACAATAACTTCTCAATTTTTATATGGTTTTTGGTATGGCACATCAACAAATGATTACTTGCTAATTCTTATTGGATTGCACGAGTCTAAGAAAAATGAATGCAAAGGTAAATTCCAAATTTTCTCTTTTAATACTCATTTGTGGGGCATAGAAGATATTCATGTTTCATATGCAAATCCCGAAGATAAATTCAGAGTTGGGTCACTCTTGAATGAGTCTCTCCATTGGGTGGTTTTCTCCCGAGATAAAAAGGTTTCTGTTATTCTTGCCTTTGATATGATACAAAGGAGTTTCTCAGAGATTCCTTTATTGGATCATTTTACTATGGGCAGATATGAAGTGTATAGTTTAAGGGTGATAAAAGGATGTCTCAGTGTGTGTTTCTTGGTTCAAGACATTGCAATTACTGAAATTTGGGTGATGAAAGAATGTAAAGTGCAGTCATCTTGGACTAAGTCCATTGTTATCTCTACTCATGGAATTCGCACAATTGTTTTTCTCCCATATGCATCCCCAAAGATGGTGAGATTTTTGGATCAAATGTAAAAGGAACATTGGAGAAATTTAATGACAAAGGAAAGC
This sequence comes from Glycine max, assembly GCF_000004515.6. Lineage (NCBI taxonomy): Eukaryota > Viridiplantae > Streptophyta > Magnoliopsida > Fabales > Fabaceae > Glycine > Glycine max. The sequence goes on from NC_016089.4 coordinate 15,521,117, forward strand.
TAATTGAGCATCTCATATATGGTCGAGGTCAAAAGTTATACGAAGCCAATCTACAGGTTGCTCTATATACAAAGAGTCTACTGCCACTCCCCAGTGTATTAAGGCAAACAAGTGAAGATGACCAGACCAATAGTAACACTCAGGAAAAATCAAGGTATGTTCTACTCTTACTCTGGGAAAAATGTTATTCACGTGTAGTAGATAAAAGTGACAAATTAAACAAAATATAAATAATGCAATAGATACCTTAGAATTTAAGGTGCAGTAAAAAAAATGGCATTGATACGATGTAAGTAAATATAGGAATGGATGAATAATTAATTTGATTTGATGTTACTCAACTAAACTAATATATATATATATATATATATATTTTGAAATGTTACAAAAAATATATTTTGAAATGTTACAAAAAATATAGGAATGGATGAATAATTAATTTGATTTGATGTTACAAAAACTAGTTTCAGTAATATAAAAATTTACATTATAAATTTTGAAATGTATTAAAATATAATTAAATTATAAAAACTAATTTTCATGAAAAGATCTTTTTTAAAAAATTTAAATAAAAAAATTAAACCAGCACCCTACCTAACTAGATTGTTTGGTATTCTATATATCAGAATATTGTATAGTAGAGTTTGCCACTAAAATTAAACCAGCCACTCTAATTGGTTGCATGCAATTTTTAAATATGAAATTTAAATGTCAAATGTCTGAAACTTATATGACAACAAAAAGAAGTCTTGCT